>NC_139044.1:97009869-97252369 GCF_965140915.1 Aythya marila | reverse complement strand
TGAGGCAGGTTCACGAGACTGCCACGGCACAGGCGTCTCCTGTTACGCAGAAGACGGAGGTTCACTCCTCCAGCCAGGCAGCGGGAGGAGACCTAGATCAAGGGGGGGAATGGAGGCAGGTGCCTATTCGGGGTGGTAGGCGAGCCCTCTCTCTGCCCACCTCACCTTCTCATCTACCCTTAAATAATCGATATGAAGGACTAGAGCAAGACAATCTAAATGACAAAGTAGACAAACACCCGTCCCGGTTGGAGGGGGCGCCTAAGACAATGCGACCTACACGTCGCATTGCCACATCATCCTTCAAAAAAGAAAGAAGGGCTATTGTTATGGGGGGCTCCCTCCTGAAAGGGACAGAGGGACCGATATGCCGACCAGACCCAACCCGCAGAGAATTCTGTTGCCTCCCTGGGGCTCGGGTGAGAGACTTTGCCAAGAAAGTCAAGCGCCTGGTACGGCCCACTGACTACTACCCGCTACTGGTCTTTCAGGCTGGTAGCGATGAAGTAGCAACGAGAAGTCCGAAGGCGATCAAAAGAGACTTTAGGGATTTGGGGCGACTACTTAGAGGATCAGGGGCGCAGGTGGTGTTTGCCTCTGTCCTTCCGATAGGGGGGATCGAAGCTGAAAGACGTACTGTTCGCATAAACTTGTGGCTTCGAGACTGGTGTGACCGGCAGAATTTCGGTTTCTTTGATCATGGGAAGGTCTATGCTACACCGGGCCTGATGGCACCGGATGGGATGCGCCTCTCTCGGAGAGGGGTAAGGATCTTAGGTCAGGAGTTGGCAGGGCTGATAGATAGGGCTTTAAACTAGAGTCGAAGGGGGAAGGGGCTAAAACCAGGCGAGCCGGTGAAGACCTAAGGGATGGTACGCTAGAATCAGAGGGGCTGTGTGCCAGTGGGGTCCTTTGGTCAGATCCACAAGGTGCTGAGTGTAAGGAGACGCACCTGAAGTGCTTTTACACAAACGCACGCAGTATGAGGAATAAAATAGATGAGCTAGAAGTCCTGGCCCAGTCCCGCAACTACGACATCATCGGCATAAGCGAAACCTGGTGGGATGAGTCCTGTGACTGGGGTGTTGCGATAGATGGTTACAGGCTCTTCAGGAGGGACAGGCAGGGTAGGCGAGGTGGTGGGGTGGCGATGTATGTGAAGCAGGGGCTGGACTGTGTGGAACTTCAGGTCGGCGATGGCAAAGTTGAGAGCCTCTGGGTAAGGATCAAGGGACGAACGAATAAAGGGGATGTAGTTGTGGGAGTCTATTACAGACCGCCTGGCCAGGATGATAGCACCGATAAATTATTCTTTACAGAACTAAGAGAGGCCTCGAGATTAACTCCCCTTGTCCTTATGGGGGACTTCAACTTGCCGGACGTTAACTGGGAGTGCCACACGGCTGACACGAGCAAGTCCAGGAGGTTCATGAAGCACCTAGATGATAACTTCTTGGTACAGGTGCTAACGGAGCCAACTAGGAAAGGTGCCCTCCTAGACCTGTTACTAGAAAACAGAGAGGGTCTGGTGGGAGATGTGGTGATTGGTGGCCGCCTCGGTCATAGCGACCATGAAGTGGTTGAGTTCAAAATTTATGGTGACAGAAGGAAAAGTGCCACCAAAACCTCATCCCTAGATATGGGGAAAGCGGACTTCAGGCTGCTCAGGGAACTAGTCAGTAAGGTCCCCTGGGAAACTGCTCTTGAAGGCCTCGATGTCCACCAGTGCTGGTCACTCTTTAAGCGATGCCTCCTAGAAGCACAAGATAAGGCAATTCCAAAATATCGCAAGTCAGGCAGGCGGGGCAGGAGGCCGGCGTGGCTGACCAGGAACATTCTAATGGAGATTAGGCGGAAACAGAGAGTGTTTCGCTACTGGAAGGAGGGCCAGGCGTCATGGAAAGAATACAGGGATGCTGTTCGTGTTTGTAGGGAGAAAGTTCGAGTGGCCAAAGCACAGCTAGAGTTGAAGCTGGCTGTGTCTGTGAGAGAAAATAAAAAGGGTTTTTTTAGATATGTGAATGGAAAAAGGAGAACTAAAGAAAACATAGGGCCGCTCCTTGATAGGGAAGGTCTCCTCACAGACGATGACGTAGGCAAAGCAGAGACGCTTAACGCCTTCTTTGCCTCTGTCTTCAATGCCGATGATGGGCTTCGGGACCCAGGGTGCCCTGAGCTGGAGGACCGGGACGGTGGGGATGACAAACTCCCAACTGACCCTGAACGTGTGCGGGATTTGCTATTCCACCTGGATCCCTACAAGTCCATGGGTCCGGATGGGATTCATCCCCGGGTGCTGAAAGAGCTGGCGGATGTCATCGCGGAACCTCTATCAATTATTTTTCAACGATCCTGGGAATTTGGAGAGGTCCCTGTAGACTGGAAGCTGGCAAATGTTGTGCCAATTTTCAAGAAGGGTCAGAAAGAAGACCCTAGCAATTACAGGCCTGTCAGTCTCACGTCAGTGCCTGGTAAAATCATGGAGAAGTTGGTTCTCGGACTCATTGAGGCGCACCTGGGAGACAAAGCAGTCATTGGTCCCAGCCAGCATGGGTTTGTGAAGGGTAGGTCCTGCCTAACTAACCTGATTTCCTTTTATGATAAGATCACCCGTATGGTGGACCAAGGGAAACCAGCTGATGTGATTTTTTTGGACTTCAGCAAGGCTTTTGACACGGTTTCCCATAGGATCCTACTGGACAAAATGTCCACCATACAGCTAAATAAAAACATCATACGATGGGTGAGCAATTGGCTAACGGGCAGGGCCCAAAGGGTTATGGTAAATGGAGCTGCGTCAGGCTGGCGGGCGGTCACCAGTGGGGTCCCTCAAGGCTCCATTTTAGGACCGGTACTTTTCAATATTTTTATAAATGATCTGGATGTAGGAATAGAGGGTATTTTGAGCAAGTTTGCTGATGACACCAAACTTGGAGGAGTTGTGGACTCAAATGAGGGCGTAAAGGCCTTGCAGAGGGATCTGGACAGGTTGGAGAGCTGGGCGATCACCAACCGCATGAAGTTCAATAAGAGCAAGTGCCGGGTCCTGCACCTGGGACGGGGAAACCCTGGCTGCATGTACAGACTGGGCGATGAGACGCTGGAGAGCAGCCTAGAAGAGAGGGATCTGGGGGTCGTGATAGACAGCAAGTTGAATATGAGCCAGCAGTGTGCCCTGGCAGCCAGGAGGGCCAATCGTATCCTGGGGTGCATCAAGAACGGCATCGCTAGTAGGTCAAGGGAGGTGATTGTCCCGCTCTACTCTGCGCTGGTGCGGCCTCACCTCGAGTACTGTGTGCAGTTCTGGGCACCACAGTATAAAAAGGACATGAAACTGTTGGAAAGTGTCCAGAGGAGGGCTACGAAGATGGTGAAAGGCCTTGAGGGGAAGACGTACGAGGAACGGCTGAGGTCACTGGGCCTGTTCAGCCTGGAGAAGAGGAGGCTGAGGGGAGACCTCATCGCAGTCTACAACTTCCTCGTAAGGGGTTGTCAAGAGGCAGGAGACCTTTTCTCCATTAACACTAGTGACAGGACCCGCGGGAACGGGGTTAAGCTGAGGCAGGGGAAATTTAGGCTGGACGTCAGGAGGGGGTTCTTCACAGAGAGGGTGGTTGCACACTGGAACAGGCTCCCCAGGGAAGTGGTCACTGCACCGAGCCTGTCTGAATTTAAGAAGAGATTGGACTGTGAACTTAGGCACATGGTCTGAACTTTTGGGTAGACCCGTGCGGTGTCGAGAGTTGGACTTGATGATCCTTAAGGGTCCCTTCCAACTCAGGATATTCTATGATTCTATGATTCTATGATTAACATCACCTACCATTCATCTTACAAAACAAGTTTCTTTCTTCAGTATTCTTGAGAGACATCCACCTGTTTTAACTGATAATTTAAATCTGGCTGTGTTTTTAGTCTACTTTACTATACAGGTGCTTGTCTATTCTTAGTTTCTATAGCTACTATATTCCCCTTCAAGTTCAGATTTCTGTCATTTGTTGTTTTGCTCATGGTTGCAAATGAAGATAGACATGTACTTGCAGTACACCAAAGTTATTTTCATCTAAGATTGTCCTAAAATTCCAGTGATGTTCTGGTGATGGTTCTGCCTCGGTTTAATTGGGATCATGTAACTAGGCTTTTTTAAAAAAATGAAATGTTGACTGCTTACCATTGACCCGATTTAGAAGTATCATCTACAAGTTTTCTTTCACATTTTTTGTATTGTATCACATGAATCCTCTTACAGGTATCTCTTGGTAAGTTCCATTGTTGAAGAATATGTACTTACATATCTTCTGAAGATTTCTTCCCACTCCCTATAATGTGATAGGACACTCTCTGTATTCAAATTTAAAATTATATCTCACAATCTTCAACTCAGATGTGCATTTTGAAAAATAAATCTCGCAAGGTCTTCACAAAACAACAACAAGACTTAGACTACTGGGTAAAGTTTAGATCTGAATTTCATAGATGAGAAGGATACACAAGTTTATAGAAAGCACATTCAGGACACCTTACAAATAGCTGAAACTGAGATAGTTTGTAAATCATCACAATTATATAAATCAGCAAAATGATTAATATGTGCATTCCCAGGTTTTCAACATCTGTTGATTAATATTTTGTGATCATTAATCAACACTGCTCATCAGTTGGGCACATGCATTTACAGTAGCTGATTGATCAAATCAATGACTGTTTACTCCATTCCATTTGGCACATTGCTTTGAACACTGTGCAAAAGCAAACATACACTTTGTTTTCAGTTTAGCAGAATGGAATAATTATTACTTTGGGTAAGATTAAAAGTAGATTTAATTTACCAAGATCTCTTGATTCCCGTAAATGGACCTTGAATTCACTTACATGTTTCATCTAGAGCTTCATGGCAGAAAATGGGCTTCTACTGACTTTCTGCTAAAGTTCTCTCTCAACATCTAATCTATTTAGAAATGGAATTTCAGCTGGATAAAACATGTTGCCTTTTCACTTTATAGCAGACATCTGGTAAACCTGAGAATTCTTGTCTGTGGTTTTTGAAACTTCTATGTTTTCTTTTTAGATGACATTTCATGGTGTGTTATCTTCAAGTTTTCTTGTATTATAGTAATAAAAGGGACTGGTTTTGAACTGTGTGAAACAACCATGATGAAACAATGTAGACGATGAGGTTAGCACAATATTCCAGATCTTGATGCTTCTGTGTAGATGCATTAAGATGACTTCCACAAAAGTATCTTACACCATGGTTATTTCTGAAAACAAATATTCATTTTCAGTGAGACAAAATTCTTTCAAATGAAAACCTCCTTCCTTGAAAAAATTCTAATTTACTATGACTATAAACATCTGCATGGAAAACTATTAAAAATAAATAAAATTGGAAGTTGTCTGATATTTCAACAAGATGTTCTGAGCATACTTTTTTAGCATGCTGTCACTAGATTTATTCTGAGTGTGACTCTGACAAGAACTATTCAAAGTGGTGGGGTTTGTTGGTTGGTTGGTTGGTTTTCATATTGGATTAAAGTAATAATCTTTGTATTTAAAATAGTCCACAGTCTAAGGGAAGGAGAATATAGCATTTTACCTGAAAGGAAGCAGCATATGTAGGAGTTCATCTACAAGAGAGGCTGCAGAAAAGGCTGGGCATTGCCAGCAAGGCTTATGGATTCTCTCAGGGCCTTGACACTAAAATCTCTTTAGTGTCTCACAGTAGCATGATAGATTATTCTCAGCTGTTCATACGTAATTAGCCCAATGGGTCATTTTCATAATTTAGGATGACAGCTGTTAACTGCCTTGCAAAGAATCTTTCCACAGGTTCACTGTGATTCCATATCTAGGGGCCAATCATGTAGTCTGCACTGAAATGTTAGCTTCCATTTTTATCAAGAATTTGTTTTAATATCATTAAAGAAAAATGCTCTGAAATGAAAACTAAACAATATGTAATTCTGGATTGAAACTTTCATGCTATTTTAATTCTGATTCTTGAATATGTCTAATGATACTTTCTGTATAATGTAGACAAGCATCAAAAATATCATATTAACATGCCTTGGAGGTTTCCAACCACTTTTAAGCCTTCAAAGACTTTTTACTGGATTTAGTTAACTTCTCTCTAGTCTCAAAAATGTCTTTATTTCTGCTATGGTATGATTGTTCTGATTTTCGTCCATAGCAACATTCATCACAGCAGCTACTGTTCTCTTCAAAGGGATATGTATACATTAGATTTCTTTAAAGATCAATTTTAGGTTGGTTCTGTCTTTCACACTGCTCATTTTACTGAGTTTCTAATATCAGCTTCATTCTTCAAAGTTAGCAAAGCTAGCAAAACATACCTAAGGATGCAGTTGCTGTAACACAGAATTCCCACTCAAATCTTCTCCTTTATAAAATATACATGTTCTTTTGTAATGTAGGATGGCTACAAAATGTCAACCTCAAAAGTAAATTTGACAACAAACCTGACTTACAAAGACTTTGAGCTAGTTCCATTAGGGAGCATAGAGTTATTGTTCATTTGAAGGCTGAGATCATATTTATGATGCATAAAATCAAAGTGAAAACAAATAAAAATATGGAGAAAGCAGCACCATATACCTTTTTCATATCTGAAAATTTCAATAGCAAATGTTACAGCTTTTGTTGTTTTCATTGTGGAACACATTAACTGTATTATTATTATTATTATTTTCTCATTTTTTTTCTCCCAATTTTTCAGCAAATGAACAGATGCACATTATTCTTGTATTTGTATTTTTGGACCCTAAAATGAATTGATTTCATTGCTTTAAGGAAGGTAAATGTATCATTATTGCCTTAAGATAAATGTATAATGATTTCCTTATACTTAGAATTGGATACCAGAATCTGCTAAATATTTTATAAAGACAAATTCCTCTTGATGTTGAGACTTAAATCAACCACTTGGGTCATTGTCATATAATGATTTTTAATGAAGATTCCTAAGAAAATTTAACTACTTTTGGCAGAACATGAAAAATAGTCTGTTGTAATCTTGCAGTTATAATTTAGATGGAAAATAATAATAATAATAATAATAATAATAATAATAATAATAATAATAATAATAATAAACAGTGTAAAATCATGTTAAAATTCATAATTCTTGAAATCACTTAAAAATAACATGGATTCTGTAAAAAATATTGAATTGTGACAGTGATTGTTTTATTAAAACCAAATAGCAGACAACTAAAATACAGTACTGCAATATCACATAACTAAGATTTTTAACAACAACAAAAAAAAAGGTTAAAATTAATTTTATAATTAAATATATTTCTTTTGGTTGAAATATAGATTTTGTGAGCTAATTCAAAGATACTTTGCATGCCTCTAGGAATTTTGTTGGCATATGAGTTAGCATAAACTAAACTATTCATAGTTACTTTGAAAAACATGCTGTAGAAATATTTTCTTTCCAGTTATCACCTTCCACTGTGCTACTTAACATGTATTTAACACCTTTTATTTCCAAGATGCTCTACAGGTGATTGTGAGCTAATTCCAGGGTTTTACTGATTATAGTTGATCTCTGTGGTCCCATGTGCAGCTATACTGGTTCAAATGAAGTTCTTGTGACAAGCACTTGTCACAAGTTCTTGTGACGCTTACTTGAATTTGGGGGATTACTTGATCTGTGGAGAACTTTGGAAGCAAAATGTGGGTTAATGACCCTTTGATCAGTTTATCTCTCAATAGAAGCGAGAGACATTTTCATAGTGGAGGCATTTTCTCCCCCTCAACAAAGTCTATCAGCAAATCACTAAAATAAAGAATATTTAGCAAATGTAATTCACCTAATAGTGACACTTTACTAACATTCTCCATCATGTAACCAATTTTAAGACATGTTCTGTGGTGCCATTTCAGCTGCTACCATAAAAGTCCAAACACTAGAACAATCTCATTGTGCCTAGTATTTTATCGATCTTTGCTCCAAATTAAGATGGTGCAAAACTGTAGGTAAAATTTATTTTTTGGTTGCTACAAAATGGTGAAGCCAGAAGAAACAGATGCATTAGCCATAATATTATACCTTCACTGCCACACTTCTACTGAAATAAGCTTGAGAGGCCTCAGAAAAGTAATAGATCTGGAAGAGTATAAAGGACAATTTCAACAAGCAGGAAGTGAAAAAGGCAAGCTCTTTGCAGTGAATTGCAAAATAAAGTCAACTAGAATAACTGACCAAATTATAAATGCCACTCCCAGATGTGGCCATTAACTGAGGCATCAAACAGGATAAATATATATTTATAGAAGTCAAATGCCCAAATCTGAAGAAGTCATTACCTTCAGATGTAATTTAAGAATAAAGTTTGTATTTTAATATGTATTTTTGTTGCGAAGCACGGACGAAAGCACAACAGACACGAGCAGAGTCAGATCATGCTTCACCATTTTATTGCCCGAATAGCCCAACTTTTATAGTGAATTTTACAGGGGTGGACAGTGTTTCACACAAGATTATTGGTCAAAAGCACCCAGACAAACTGTTAAGAAAATAACACCACCTGCAAGAAAAGAACCCCCCTTTTGATTAGAAGTTAGGAAAACAACCCCCTTTGTGCTTAACGGTCACGTAGGCCTAGTCCTTGAGGCCAGCTGCTGATAACAATATTTTCTGAGTTCCTTAATTGGGTGATGTGGGAGTCATTGCCGTGGGAGCTTCTCACAGTTACTCTGGCAGCCTGGTTTGCTCAGCTACAGCAGGCCCTGAGATTTCTAAGGCCTACCCTGGTTGCTTAAAGCAAGCTTAGATCGAACAATTATGCCAATTCCCAACATATTTTCATATGTGGGCATTTTTTTCTTTTTATTCTTTTGATTCTGGACTTGAACATCTAAACTAGTTATTGGGTTTCAGAACTGAGAGCAAATAAAAATGGACATGTACCCAGTAGGTTATAATATATGACTATGAAGAAAATGTTTCTTTGAGTAATAAATCTCCTCTTCTCTAAGTTTGACAGGAAAATCTGTTCAATAAACCTTTGCTCCTCAGCCTGACCGTAGCTGAGACAGTACACATCTGCTATAGACAAAGTATCTGAAACTAATTGCATATAACTCTGAATCTCTGTTTTCCACACAGCAGATTTAAATTTGTACTTAAACGCCATGAACATTAAAAAAAATAATAAAAATCTAAACTTTTTTTCCTAACATGTATGGTTTCCTCTAATCTAGAAAGAACATCTCAGAACCTGTCATTTTTAGCTCTGTAAAACATACAAAAATATACTATCTGGCAACATACAAAACTTTAAAATACACAAAAACACTTGTAGAAGTTACTTGGCTAGGAACAATACACAATAAAAATTACATTTGAACCCTACAATGTAAGAACTCTTAATTGAGCTTTCATTTTTCTGGTTAAAAAATCAATTAAGTAGAGAGCTATTGTATGTTTTCCCCATCCTACAATAATTGCATTTTTTCTGGACCATACTAATAGTATGGACAGGTAATTCTAACATTGTTCAAATATGGGAGTGTAGTCAAACCTATAGGGCAAACATGGATTGGGAAGTTATAAATCCTCTGCTGGACTCAACGGTATTGTACTCCTGGCAACAAAGGCTGATAAAAAAAAGGGTTTACGAAGTAGAAAAAGAAGTCATTACCTCCAGATGTAACTTAAGAATAAAGCTTGTATTTTAAATCATGAGGCTATTTAATTGTTTGGTAATGGGTAACATCTCCATCACTTGAAGTCATATTATCCCATCATCCCTAAAGAAGTCTCAGGAAGAAGTTATGGATGCAGGAATTATTGCTTAGAAAACTTTTGTTCATATTATGTAGAAAGCCAGGCTCAATAATCATGTGCTCTTTTAGGCTTCAAGCATTTCAGGTTTCTAATGAAAAAGGAGGTAAGGTGAAACTTATTTTACTTCACTTTTAAATTATTACTAATGAAACACATTTTAGCACACTGTTTTATCATTTTTTTTCCTTCTGTCTCAACCATGAAGCCTACTTTGTTTTGACAAATAAGTGGTAATAAGGATCTAGTGAGGAATTAAAAAAATACAGATTGTTTCAGTGAGTGAGAGTGATTAATTCTGTGAAAAGAACATAAAGAAGCTGGAGTGAGACTGTTTTAATGTACACGTATTCTACTTTTCCAAACTGTAAATATCAGATTGCCACTATTGCCACTACTGTATCATCACAGCAAAATCCAGATGGTTTATAATAGCTTTAGCATTCAGTACGGCTGCTATCTCCCATACCACTAGCTACTCAAAAATTGAAGTTTTATCTACATTAGTAATTCTTTTCATGGGTTATACAGTCATTATAAAATCCTTCTTTTGCATCTTCCTCTATTAAGTTTTGGTAAATGATGGATCATTCTGGCTTTGTTTTGTAACACAACTACTACGTTATTGCCATTTACATGCCATTTGGGATGTATTTGTGCTATCATAGAAATATCAAGTTGACCTTTCCATAGGGTATTTCAAGTATGTCTCAAATTTCTCTTGTAAAGTTTTAGACATAAGAGCTATACTTATGATTAACCTCATATTAATTAACTGTGTTGGTGTATTTTGCTCACAGAGTCAGGTCACACTTTCTTGTTTAGTCAGGGTTCCTATCCAAGAATGCACCTTTAAATACTGTCAGATGTGTTGTGGACATTTGGTGAAGATCGGCACTTAAAGAATAATTAACCTTCAAGTTGAGGCTGAGCTAAGACTTCAGATAAGTGCTGTAGGTATTTTCATGTGTGTACAAACGCTGAATAAATGTTTTTTATTTTTATTTTTAATTAAGCCATACATTTGTAGTAAATAGAATAGGGTCAGAGTAGGTGTTCAAATACCTTGCCACTGGTATTGAAGATGTTTAATCTCTCAAAAGTACCACACAAAATAAACAAAACAGATATGCTTTGTGCAATATTCTGACATAAGACAAAAACATAATAAGTAAATTTAAAATAAAATAAAATAAAATAAAATAAAATAAAATAAAATAAAATAAAATAAAATAAAATAAAATAAAATAAATGTGTTAATAAAAATATTTCTTTCTTTCCTTTGATTCCTGAAGTACTGGGGAAATAGATTTTTTTTTTTTTTTTTTTGTGAAAGTTAATGCATACCTAGACTTAAATTGCTCGTCTAATTCTTGTTACTACTTTTTTTCTTTTAATGTAAGCAATGTACAATCTGCAATGGAAGCAGATCAGTTATTTGGCATAAAGTAGGAGTTTGGAAGACCAGGATGTTTTAAAATTGATTTATATCAATAATGATTTGAAAGCCAAATTTGACTGAGTAGAATGCAGTCCACCTCTCCTTTAACAGGTAGAACAAACAATGCTAAATCCATAGAGCAACATTAGAAAGGCATATGAGCATAGCAAAGTTATGTGTTCATTTTCCTCTAGAGAGAGAAAAAAAAAAAAAGTTTTGGAAAAAAAAAATATTTAAGAAGAAAGATGAAAAGATCAAATTTTTGCCTCAGTCAGTGAAGTATACTTTAATGCAAGAACATTAAAGATATTAAAGATATTAAATATTAAAACATTAAAGATATTTAAAAAATTAAATCTGACAGGTATTTTGGTACTGTCACTCCAGTGTGAAAACAAGCAAGATCAAGTTCAAAGCAGGTAACTGTTGTATAAAAGCCCAGATGCATATTAATTTTAGAAATAGATGCAATTCTTTTTTATTTTCTAATGTAACATCAAAATGTCCCTAACTCATAATGGTGATAACATAAATTTGCCACTTGTGTGTTCTACCTCTCATAGATTTATATAAGTAGTTTACATAAAATACTTAATGTTTGTTTTGTTGTTGTTGTTTGGTTGGTTGTTTTACTGTCTGTAAGGCTTTCAATTTTTATCCAGTATTAACGTCTCTAGGGGTGATGTTTTTAAACTCTTTAAACTTTCTGTCTTCTTTTGTAAGTTTCAGTAAATGGGCTATTCACTGAATATGAGAATTCTCTAAATGGATTCCTAAAACAAAGTAGAAACTGCATCCATAAATAATGGAAAGATGTAGACCACTGACTTACAACAAAATAAATGACACTACCAGATGTATATTGACTCCCAGATTTGTAATTGGGTCTGTTAGTAATAGATGTTAATATTAGATAAAGGATGTGTTATATAAATAATGCAAAATTTTATTAGAAGGAAGTACAATAAGGCTTAGAACTTGAATTTCCACATATGTAGAAGTTATGAATCTGCAGAAATGGGAATAAGATTGGCAGGGAAATTGTGAAGTCATGGGGCAAACACAGCTGAAAGTCTCATTTCTAGATTCTGTGTTTTCTGTGTCTTTCTGCTCAGGGCAATTGGTTTTAATTCAGTGATTATTTTACTCTGATTTTTATTTCATTGAATTTTTATATCAGATTAGATTATAAATGAGCAACATATGAAATGCACCCCAAAACCTCACACTGATTATATTCTATGGTACAGGGTTCTCTTTCCAAACCTGGATTCAACTTAAAATTCCAGGCATAAAAGCTGCTAGATGAGACCGTTTTGCCTTTAGTTAGACTGGGGAGCTCTGTCTAATTCTGAGCTGTGCTGCAAGGATGTTCTTCTAGATGGTAAGATTACAAAATAAAATCTCATTTTTAACTATGTTCCATATGCTGTGGTCTTTACCTTCCAGCATTTCTCTGACTCAGTGTTAGTTCCTTGTGCCCATGAAAACAAATACCGTAGAGGCTTTCTATAGCCCTATGGTGTATAATCCTCACCCTGTGAAGGAAAACATTCCCATCCAGGAGTGACAGGCAAAGTAATGATCAAAGGATTTATGTCCTCTTTCTGCTATGCTGGACTCCAGTTCTTTACTCTTTGACAGCAAAGTTAAGATGATATTCAAATATCATTTGTCTTGTTTGTTTGTGTGTTAGTTTTAGAGATAAGCTATGAACTGTAGTACACTCTCATGGTTTAACACTGGCAGGTGGCTCACCACTGCCGTGCTACTCTCTTATTCCCCCTCCTCAAAAGAACAGGGGAAGAAAAAGAGATGAAAAAAAATCTTGTGGGTTAAGATAAAAACAGAGACATTGTGACAGTGTACCTCCCTCTCCTGTCTCCCTTCTTAAGCAGAGCTTCTAGCCTAAGCAGATAATCATCTCTGGCAGTTGTATCCTGGATGTGCCAGTTGTAGTGACAGTTGTATCCTGGATTCAGGGGAGACAGAAGACAAATAGCTAAGGACTAATTTGAGTAATTCACCCCAAAAAATATAGTGCTGGCAAAATTTGGAAGAAAGTCCAACCCAATATGGATTTGGAAGAAGCTAACATCTGTCCATAGACCATGGACCCCATCCTTCAGGAACAGACTGCTCCAACACTTCTGGCAGCTACCACCAGGCCTCCTGCTCCGCAATGGGCTCCTCTCTATGGGCTGCATCTCTAGCCCAGAGTCTGCTCCTGCCACATGGCCTCTTTCAGGCCAGATCCATCTGCTCTACCATGGATTCCTCCACAGGCTGCAGTGCAGAAACCTACTCTGTTTTGGTACTCCCATGGGCTGTAGGGGGACAGCTTGCTCCACCAGGGGTCTCTGTGGGCTGCAGAGGAACTTCTACTCTGGTGCCTGGAGCATCTCCTGCCCTACTCCTGCACTGACATTGTAGGTCCACAGGGCTGTTTCTCTGTCATTTCTCACTCCTCTCTCTCAGCTGCTGTTGTGCAGCATTTCTTTTTTTCCCTTTCTTAAATCTGCTTTCCCAGAGGCCCAGTCAGCATTGGTCCTTGGCTCAGCTCTGGCCAGAAGCGGGTCCCTTTTGGAGCCAGCTGGAGCAGGCTCTGATCTGACATGGAGCGGCCAATGGAGTCCTGTGACAGAGGCCATCCCTGCAGCTACCAAAGTCTTGCCATGTAAGCCCAATACGTGCACATTGACTAAAACATTTGAAAGTACTGTTCATTTCTCTCTTTTGAATTAGTTTATTATTTGGAAGATGAAATGAGTGTTTCAAGGTGATACAATATAATCTTTATCAAAGCTTGACAGGATACTAGTCCAGGCTAGACTTCAGAGAAAAAAAAAAAAAAAAAAAAAAAAAAAGAGGTGTAGAAAGGTGTGCCAAGTTGCAAATTGGGGAGTTATATCTGAAAAAGTAAAGTTGGAATTAATTATTTTATAAAATGAGTCCAAAGTTTCCCTTCTGGACAATTATTTCTTCAGTCACCACTGTACTTGCCCTTTCCTAACAATTTTCCTTTTTTTTTTTTATTTTTTCTTTATCTCTTCCTTTTTTTTTTTCTTTTTTTTTTTTTCTTTTTTATTTTCTTTTTTTTTTTTTTTTTTCCTTCTGTTTTCTCTTGCCTTGTCTGATTCCTCTTGAGGAAGCTGGGCAAAAGAAATATGCTACCCAGTCCTGGTACCTTTCTGTTCCTGAATTTTCATTCACTTTATAAGAGCACAGAACAATGAGGTAGTTGAAACTAAGAGTCATTCAAGTGACAGATGCTAAAAGCAGAGGCTGCAAGGAATAAACAAACAGAAAGCAATCATATATTATTGGGATGGGATCTTGTGTGATGGGATCTTGTGTTCTTTCTCCACCTTTTGTTCTACCAATCCAAATCTAGGAACAATGTCTTCCCTCCCAATTTAATACAACTGAAATGAGTTAGATTACCTTGGCAGGCACCAAAGCGAGACAGAAGCAGAAGATGAGTATTTAAAAGGTCATTAAAGAACACTAACTGTCAACATTGTAAAACTATAGAGACTTGACAAAGCAAGAAGCTCTGGAAGCTAGAAACAGTAGAAAAGGGAGATACTAGTTACTTAGAAAATAAACCTGTAGGAGTATAGAACTTTTAGGAAAGAAAAAAAAAAAAAAAAAAAAAAAAAAAAAGGCAAAATATCTGATTCAGTAAAATCAAGTAATTATATTAAACAGTTAGTCTTGCTCTGTGGGCCAGCATATGGACTGAACTTACTTGCAGAGCAGGTGGCAAGAAACAGAATATAGCCAATGTGGTAACTTAAGGGACAAATACAAAGGAGAACTCTTCTGCAAGCTGTGCCTATATCACATATCACTCACTCACACAGAGACACCTGAACTAACTTTGAATGATCTAGCACAGCTAACAGGAAAAGTATTAGCTTTCAGTTTACAATAATTAGCTCCAATGGAAAAAAAAAAAAAACACATTCACCTGAACAGAATAGTAGATTGCATCCCAAATAGTAGCTTTAAACATGGACTTCTTTTTTCTCCTCTTACATATATGCATTTATTTGATGTCTCTTTCATATAGGAGCTTCACATTGGATTTATTCATTCCCCTAGTGTATTCAGACAAAGAAAAAGAATCCATGTGTACAACAGGAAAGAAAATCAGTCCAATTCATTTCATTACGAAATATCTGCCTCCAGACAATTATGTCAGAAACTGACTTTAGATTGTGAGAGGATGGAGAAAATCAGTCGATTTTCCCTATGTATTTATGTTCTCATGTACTAAATTAGAATCATAGAATCATAGAATATCGTGAGTTGGAAAGGAGCTGTGAGGATCACCAGGTCCAACTCCTGACTCCACACAGGACCACTCAAAAATCAAACCATATCTCTGAGAGCATTGTCCAAATGTTTCTTGAACTCCAGCAGGCTCACTGCCCTGTGGAATCCTGTTCCAGTGCCTGACCACTCTCCTGGTGAGGAACATTTTCCTAACATCTAGCCTTAACCCCCCCTGATGCAGTTTCATGATGTTCCCTCAGTCTTACCGCTGGTCATCTGAGAGAAGAGATCAGCACCTCTGCTCCCCTTGTGAGGGAGCTGCAGGCCACCATGGGGCCTCCCCTCAGTCTCCTTTTCTCTAGGTTAAACAAACCGAGTGACTGCAGCTGCTCCTCATACCTCTTGGTCTCTAGACCCTTCACCATCTCTGTATCCCTCCTTTGGACACACTCTAATGATTTTACGTTCTTCTTATATTGTGACACACAAAACTGCAGGCAGTACTCAAGGTGAGGTTGCATCAGCACTGTGCAGAGCAAGACAATCACTCTCCTTGACTGTCTAGCAACGCTGTGCCTGATGCACCTCCACAAACGGTTGGTCCTTTTGGCTGCCAGGGCAAACCTCTGGTTCCAGGAGTCCTGGGGCCCATTATCAATGATGAAAATAAAGGCCAAGGTGGCATTACATGTCTTTGGCTTTGTCTATGTCCTTTTTGTGAGGTGAATATTCTCATCAAGTAATAATCCATTTTTTTCTCTGGTCCGACTTTTGTTGTTAATGCATTTTATTAAGCCCTTTTTATTGTCCCTCACAAGACTGGACAGCTTCAACTCTAATTGAGTTTTGGCTGTGTGAATTTTCTACCTACAATAGTGAACTGTATCTGTTTAGTCATTCCATGTCACCCAACCCTGCTTTCAGTGGCAATATACTTTCTTTTTCAGTTTAGATTCTAGAATAAGATCCCTGCTTGGTAATGTAGACCATCTGCCCCACCTGTGTGAATACTGACATTTTGGAATTGCCTGTTCCTGTGCCCTTAAGAGGGGATAGTTAGAAACTGACAAGCAGTGATGGACCCTGATGCCTTCAAAAACAGTTTCCCAAGGGACCTTACTAATAAGTTCTTTGAGCAGCCTCAGATCTACTCTCCCCATATCCAGGGTTGAAGTTTTGGTGGCAGTTTTCCCCCTATTGCCAAAGATTTTAAACTCAACTACTTCATGGTCACTATGGCCAAGATGGCCACCAGTCTCCACTTCATCCATGAGACCCTCTTAGAGCTGCTCAAAATACAACAAAATAATATAGTAATATATATTGAAGGTAACTGAATTTAGGAGGATGTTCAAGTAATATTACTGTAACAGAGATTTGTTCCATGAAAGGCAGAAGTTACATTACTCAACAAATGTTATTCACCAAGCGTTAATGAAAATTTGGCCTACTCTGACATGAATCACAAGGAATATGCTTACACTTGTGAAGTTAGTTGCATCATGTTCTCAAAATATAGACTCCATTAGAGGTACCTCGTTTGTCATTTCTGAAGTTTATGTAAGATTTAAAATTGCATGCTGGTTCTTAAAAATAGGTATTATATATTTAGATTACAAAAAGGCATGGGCTATTGTACACACTTGTTATACTATTGAAATTTAGAGCAGTCACATATTGATGCACTTTGCTTTGTGCATAATTGTTCTTCATCAGTGTAGTGGTTTAACCCGGCTGGCAGCTAAACACCACACAGCCGTTCGCTCACCCTCCCCACTCCCTCTCTGGGACGGGGGAGAGAAATGGAAAGTGAAGCCCGTGAGTTGAGATAAAGACAGTTTAAAAAGATAGGAGAATAATAATAACAACAACAACAACAACAATAATAATAATAATAATAACAATACAATGATGATAATAGTACTACTACTAATAATGTGTACAAACAAGTGATGCACAATGCAATTGCTCACCACCCGCTGACTGATGCCCAGCCTAACCCCGAGCAGTCCGGCCCCCTCCCCCGGCTAGCCACCCCTATATGTTGTTTAGCATGACGTCAGATGGTATGGCTAGTTTTGGGTCACTACCCAAACTAGTCAAACTACCTTTGGCTAGTTTGGGTCACCTGTCCTGGGTCTGTCCCCTCCCAGCTCTTACTGGACCCCCAGCCTGCCCGTTGGCAGGACAGAGCAAGAAGCTGAGATGTCCTTGGCTTAGTATAAGCACTGCTCTGCAACAATTAAAACATCGGGGTGTTATCAGCACTCTTCTCATCCTAAGCCAAAACAAAGCACTCTACCAGCTACTAGGAAGAAAATTAATTCTGTTCTAACTGAAACCAGGACAATCAGAAGGATGAAAAACACATTTCTTTCTTTCTCTCCTTCCCAATAGCATTTTTCAGCCTCTTCTTAACGTTCTTAATGTTCTGCACTGACAATGCTCTTAATGAAACTGCACTGATTCCTGTGCAGTTATTTCCAATTTACACCAGGAAAAGTGAGTTCAGACTAGGGTTTTTAGAATATTTATGTATACTTTGCACAAATATAACAAAGGCAGCAATAGTGTCCTGATAATGAAAGTTGCACTGAGACTAACACTTAAAGCGGTATACATTTACAAAGTCTGAGACTTTCATGTTTCTGATTGAAAAATGCCAGAACTATAATGGAGTTTAACATACTACTAAAAGATTAGATTGAACATTGTTGGAGATACACATAAACATCATTCCCTAATGCAAAAGCAATGAAAATAGGAAAGATTTTTATTACATTCACTTAGGACTTTAAATTAAGAGTTAAGATAAAGGTTTTCATATGGATAACTCTTCCAGGTGTGAATGATATTCAGCTCTATGTGCTCACACTTATTAAAATATGTCACCCAGTGTCTCAGTAATGTCTGCCAACCTAAACCGGAGGATAATGAGAAAGATATGTGATGAATGTTGATGAGTATAAACTGCATAGAAAAAAGTTACTATGCTAATTAACTGAACATATACTTTGTGGCACTCCCTTGTTAATTCAAGTATTGTAACTAAAATTTATATTTTTACTGAATGCCAGTTCAGTATGAATAAAAACTTTTGTAATTAGTGAACAGATAATATAACATAGATAAGGCAGCATAGATGATGCATACAGTCTCTAAATGGTTGATGTGTGAACTGCAAGGTTTATCTATGTTGTACTTTGACCTATAGCTTTTATTTTCAATTTTTGTACTAACTAAACTGGAATGGCTAATCTGTAGTGGGAAGAGTCAGTATTTCAGATTATATATTGATGGTGTGTAATTGAGTTATTAACAATAAGATTAAAATAATAGTTGGAACATTGTTTTATATAGTAAAGGATAACACAAGTATTCTTTGTGTTGGTTGTCATCTCATCATTCTCTGTAGAAATTAGACATTAAGGTCCAGGGTTTTTGTGGCCCTCTGACAAATGACTTTTGTTTGTTTGTTTTTGTTATTTTGTTGTTGTTGACGATGATTTGTTTTTAATGTATATGGCAGATTTTATCTTTCTTCTTACTTATTTTATATTTTTTTATTTGTCTTGTGAGGGTATTTCTATGAAATTGTTCTATAAACAATATATAAACAGATCACATATACAGGTCACATTCTCAGGAGAATGAGATTCAGGTAATAAAATTTCAGAAAAAAAGTAATAATGCAACTAAAACAAAACAAAACGAACAAACAAGAAAAAAAAAAAAAGGTTGCATAATATAGAGAAAAGCTGTAGTGGAAATGTAGTGAAAAGGAGAAACAGGATCAGAACTGAAGTGTCCCATTCCAGTTTTATTAACGGCAGGACAAGTAGATATGCGCTCAAGCCATTGATGGAAGACATATAGTGAACACATACCTACAAGACATTTAAATTATTTGTGTGAAATATGCATATGCTGTTCCCACTGAATTAAATGGTTGTTACACCTTTGATTTAAATGAAACAAAGACGTACTCCTGCGTGACATGTTTCAAATGAGTATAAAGTATAAACATAATTTAGAAATTTAATATGAAAGGAGCAGAATAAAATAAAGGCAACACTCCAAGTAATATAAAACAAACAAACAAACAAACAAATGTAAATGAACCAAAAATTAAAAGTTCAGAGAATATTTACAGTCTTCTGTCTATAACTGAGAATGCTGGGTTTTGAAGCACATTTTCAGCTTTAACAAATGAAAGATTGATAGTGTGAAGCTGATTTTTATTCCAGTCACCATTGCCCTTGTTGATTTTAGCTAGAACTCTCTTCTGCTGTCAAGATCAGTTTATATTCAAGTGTGTCACAGTATCTAGTGACAAGTACAGAGAGCACTGAGATATGGTCACTATAATTTGAAAACAGTGACCTTGATTGCAGATTTGTCAGACTGTCTACTTATTAATTTTCTCTATTGCCATTTCAAGTTAAAATAATATCAGGAATGGTTAATCCAACCAATACCATTTTTACAGGTAAGTGTATTCCCATAAAACAGATTGACTCTAGTGAATATTACTGTGAATTTCTCTGCCTAAGTTTATAAATCAGTAGCAAAATAGCCTGGGGTGAATTGTTCCAAGTCTTTCCTACTTAGTTCTTTTTCAGATGCCCTGTATGTTTATGAAAGATGCAGGATTGGCAGACCTGTGAAATTAAATCTGCTATTGATTTCCCAAACAAAGAAAATACAAGTTGGGCAGTGACTGTGAAAGGTTCTGCAAACATGCTAGACACCGTCTTAAGGTTCTCTCCAAGGGGCCACTTCTTCTCCAGAAAATGTGTTTGTCCTCCAACCTATTCAGTCTTCAAGTCTTTCAGGTCTTTGCATGGAAACTGCCAACAAGGTTTGTCAGTTCTGCTGGCGTTCTGTGGTACTGAAACCTCTCCTTAAAACAAGGCATGACTGATTCATTTAGGATGTTAATTTACAAGTATCATCTATTTGATGATATTCTACATTCTATTCTACAACATGTGTATTCCATGCTTCATATATCTATAATGGAAGAGTTAGTGTTATTAAATTTTGCATTTTTTTTTGCATACATCTGTAATGTATGCATACATACATTGTGCTTATACATACCCATATATCCATATACATATACCCATAATATATGTATGTGTCTGTATGTACACATATATCTAAAATATATGGTCAGGTAGTATTAACAAAAATAAATGCTATTTGTTTTTATAGTTTCTTTTCTGTGTGTAAAATGGAACTAAGCATAAACAGTATAGTGCACAAGGTTTTCTGATGTCTTTCCATCAATGAGACTGTTAGGAATGCAGAAGGAAAACATCCTCTCTCTGTCACTGTGCACATTTTTTTAGGTCTATATGTCAACAACCATGGGAAGATGGGCTATTTACTGGTTTATTTTACATGGGAGCAAATACACCTCACTTCCGAAGTGTGAAATTGCCCTGATGATATAAGCATCACCTTCCATTGGTGGAATCTCATCCCCTGAGCTAGTTTCTGCTGGTTCAATGCATTGGCCTTACGTTCCTGGGCTGTATTTTTGGTTGTTATAAGAAGACATTATATTAGTATACAGAAAGGTAAGTAGCATGTCTAAAAGTACACATATGCAGATATGAATGCATTCCAGATTGCTTAATGGAAACTATTAAAGAGAATTTCAAACAGGCTTTGAACCATGTATGTATCAATAATAACCCATTAAATCTTTGTGCATTGATTGCTGTTTGTTAGTGCCCCCAGATCATGCTCCACATTATTAATTCATGATATTTGAGCAGATGAGATTGATCTGTATACTCAGGTGACTAAAAGGTGCTGTGCTTGCCTTCTTTACATGTTTCATCAAGTTTCTTATGAAACATCACAAATACAAAACATTTCTGAATATCTCAGAAGTCTGGACAGGTAGTTAAGTTGAAAATGCTTATATATTTATCAAAATCAAATTAACTCTTCCATTCTATAAACTTGTCCATCATACACCTCTAAGGCTAAGTGGATATGATTAATTTAGCTTTTTTTTTAAAAAAAAAAAATATATATATTTTTTTTAACCTGTCTTCTGGGATATTTTATTTTACAACAAATAAACTATATATTTATGCCCCTACCGTGTTCATTAATGAAATATGATAATGAAAAAAAAAAACAACACTAGAATAAGTTTCCATTCAAAAATTAGTGTAGAATCTGTTCAACTTATTCTCCTTGCACTGACTTTACTGTTACGAAACAGTCAATAACAGGTAAATAGTCATTTTCCATAGTATATTACTATTTTAAAAGTAGATATCAGCTTCCTCAATGTTTTATTTTGTAAGCTAATGCCTGCTTAGATCCTAGAATGTATTATTACTATTGTAGCAACAACCATGCTACATATTTCTCCATACAGTGTATTTTAGAGGTTTTTTTTTATTTTCCTTAGATTCAGGGATGAAAATATATCTAGCCAATTATCGATTGATTGATCGTTCTGTATGATTGATTATAATCGTTCTGTAATTTTCTTGCTTTTACACGGCTCAGATCTATGGACAGCTGCCCAGATGAAAACAAACAAACCTCTTCATTATGTTGGTAATAAACATATTTTAATTTGAATAATAATTCAAAAGATAGAACTGATATGAATAAAGTGCATTGTTCACTTACTATAATGCTTAATTTCTAATGATTCTGCAAAGACTTTAATAGAACAGCATGAGCAGGTGGTGTTAAATATTAACCTTGACAAACACTATCTGTACTGGAAATACAGCAAGAGTTTTTATTCTGAGCTTTTTTTCTCAGAAATGATATCTGAAATTATATTGCAGAAATAGCTTATGTCGTGTCTTGTCACATGTGATTAGATTCAAGTGGGAAACAGTCACACCACATAGATTTTTCTGGATTAAAATATAATTAATGAAAAAGGAAATGATTATATGTCTGCTTTTTAAAGTCCTGTATTGATACAAATTTTCACATTTTATTTATTTAATTTTAATATAATATCAACACACATCAATAAAATAACAACCAAGTGCTATCATGCCTTTCCTTCACCAAGCAGCAAGGGACTTTCCTCCATCAGAGCTGGTGGTATTTTGAGAAAATAACACAAGAGCAAGTTGTCCTTTAGAACCAATGGGCAATATTAGTTACTGGCTTTGAAGTCCCAGTTTTTCAGAGTATAAACAGTATTAACAAATTAGCCCAGATACATTGATTGGAACTGGTTCAATGCCTTTTCATTAAATACTCTCGAAGTCTGGAAATATCCTCATCTATAAGAGAAATAGTCTTCACACTATAAATGTAACTACTTCTGCATTATTTAGCTAGCACTTTAAATAAGGGTGCAAACTAATTTCCCTCATAATGTTTAAATCTTGGCTTTTCAAGTCACGCCTTCCAAATTTGTCTGAGATTCAGCCTATGTTTCTTTTCAACTTGAGTAGGAAATGAACTGGAAATTTGGAACAAAGTATTTATAGTTACACTTGAGGAAAGCGAGAAAGCAGAGAATAATCAGATATTTGGCTACCAGGCCACGTACAAGTAATCTCCTGGTGACTACTATTGGTCATGAACAAGAATCAAACAGCCTTATTCATCAATCTGAATCTTCTTGCAGCATCTAAGTGGAGCAGACACGGTTCCATCTAAACATCAGGAAACATTTCTTCACCAGGCAATTCTTCACTTCTTCACCATGCAGATTAATGAGCACTGGTTGCCATGAAAGGATCTCCTTGGAGATCTTCAAAAGCCATCTGGACGTGGTTACAGGCGACCTGCTCTGGGTGTCTCTACTTAAGCAGGGGAGTTGGACCAAATGACCTTCAGATGTCCCTTTCAAACTTAAAGCATTCTGTGATTCTGTGAAGGGGAAGAAGGAGGAAGTGTCTATATAGAAGTTTAAATAGTATTATTAGATTATAAAAACATAAAGGTTTTCTTTTAGTCACTAGTCTGGTTCAACACCTAGAAAACAAAATCTTTTTGTTGGTGGTGTTTGTTTTAAGTATAACAGCATTATCATGACGTAGTGAGATAGAAATGACTTATCCAGCTGAAATAATTTCCTGTTAGTTCCGTGTAAGTAGTATCTTGAAGTTGAGGGAGATGGTAGCAATTCATATCATATTTATGTTGCTGCAAAGTGTTTTAAAACAGTATTTTCACTGTTTTGCAGCTATGTAATCTATTAATTATTGCAAAAAATATTATAAATGTGTGTTTTGTTTTATTGCTGTTTTATTTATTTTTTTTCCCAACTTCTGGTGGTTAGACACAATTTCATAAGATGGAGATATGTGTATACAAATGGAATACATTTTCAATAGCAAATGGATTATTCAGGATGATCTGTATTGCAGCATGTAAATTTGAGGCAGAACTTTTGGTATGAGATCTAGTAGTCTTACTCCCTGTAATCATAAAATCATGGAACAGTTCAGGTTGGAAAGGACCTTAAAGATCATCTAGTTTTCCCCACCAGCACAGATAGGGATACCACCCACTAGATCAGGTTGCCCAGGGGCTTATCCATAATACATGCATTAAGTTCAAAGCTGATTTTATGTCATAGAATCATAGAATGGCTTGGGTTGGAAGGGACCTCAAAGATCATCTAGTTCCAAGCCCCCTTGCCATGGGCAGCGACACCACCTACTAACTTGATCAGGTTGCCCAGGGCATCATCTAATCTGATCTTGAACACCTCCAGGGATGGGGCATCCACAGCCTCTCTGGGCAACCTGTTCCAGTGCTTCACCACCCTCTGAGTGAAGAATTTCCTCCTAATATCTAATCTAAATCTGCCCTCTTTTAGTTTAAAACCATTCCCCCTTGTCCTGTCATTATCTGATTGAGCAGAGTTGCTCCCCATCTTTTCAGTAAGTCCCCATTAAGTGCTGAAAAGTTGCAACGGTTGCAACTCCTTTTGCTCAAGTACTAAAAATCAGACTCTTGAAAAAGGAAATATAAATGTCAATAATTCAACTCACTGTATATATATATATATAGTAAGTATATGTATATACATATATATTAGATGTATATATATATGTGTGTATATGTGTATGGTATATATAGATATATAGGTACATAGTATATGTATATATAGTATATGTATTTATATGTGTATAGTATATATAAATATATATATATACAGTGAGTTGAATTACATGACATTTATATTGAATAAATTTATATGATGAAATTTTATTTATATGATGGAAATGGTACTGGTACTACCAATACTATAACATTACATAGGCAAAGGCCTATTTGTGCTACTATAGGCAGTATATGAGAACAGACTAAATAGTGCTAATACTAAAATTCTGGTATAGTATCTGCATTATTACTCCACAATACATATTGTATGCCCATCCTACTATGATTTATGTGTACGTTTAAGGGAACAACCTAGATGCAGTGATTATATACTCATAGTTTAACAGATTAAAGTTTTACACTTTGTTCACAACACTTACTGTTTCTGCCATATGTAATGAGAACATATGTACATGAGAATGCCATGTGTAAATGTCTTAGTTAAGTTTGAATCAGTATGAAGAAAGATATAAAAGCTGTGCTGTGAATGTGTGCATTGTAAAAAAAAATAAAAAAATAAACACATATATATATACAATATTCTTAATTTAATTGGCCTTCTACAGTCAAGTAAGTAGTGCCTTTCTCCCACAATGATGAGGGAAAACAGAGGGAAAGAACCAAATATTATTTGTAAATGCTGTATAATCAGGTCTATAAAACACTTCATTAAAACTACATGAAGGTTATTATTGTGGTGGTTTTACCGTGCTGGGCAGCTAAACCCCACAACCGCTCTCTCACTCCCCCTCCTTTAGATAAGGAGGGGGAGAAGTAAAGCAAAGAACAACTCACGGGTTGAGATAAGGATAATTTAATTAAAGGGAAATAATTATAATAATTAAATAAAGACTACCATGAACTAAACAACTTAACTAAGGGGAAAATAAAAGGGAAAGGGGAAAAAGGGAGGAAAACAAACAAACAAAATAAATGCAAGCTATATGGAAGTGCAGAGGAAAGAAATTACTCTCTACTTCCCACAAATGAGCGATGATTGACCACGTCCTTGAAGCAAGGCCTCAACGCACGCAGCCGGTGTTCGAGAGGAGGACCGACGTCTTCTCAACGAGAGCCCACCCCTCCCCTCTTCGTCCTGTTTCCACCTTTTATTGCTGAGTGTGACACCACATGGTATGGAATATCCCTTTGATTGGTTTAGGTCAGCTGCCCTAGTGATGTTTCTCTCCTCACTTTTTGCCCACCCCCTAGGAGGGTTAGAGAAAGGCCCAATGCTGTGCCACTGCTGCTCAGCAGTAGACACAACACTGGTGTGATAACACTGCTGTTCCAGCTACAAGTACAGAGTACGGCACTGAATGGGCTGCTGCCGGGAAAGTTAACATTCCAGCCAGACCCAGTACAACCTCCACCCCTTATTCCATAACATTTGTGTCACACTCAGATCCCCATACTTTAGCATACAAGCATTCTCATCATTATCCCTTGTCCTTTAACAGGACAAGGATTTAACAGGATTAATAGGCAGGTGTATCTTTTCATTCCATAGGTCTTTCTTGGAAAATGTCCATAAGAACTGTTGATGATTAGGTCTTCATCTGCCAAAGTGGCCACTCAAGGCAGGCGGAGTTGGATGTCTGGACACCAGCACCAGCTTAGCTCAAGTCCTTGTTGCACTGCCCGGCTCCTTGCAAAGTTGACCTGTCGTTGATCCTACAGCATCTTCCTACAACATATAACTTAGATTATAGATTAGTTTTCTCTCAATGTCAAATCTCCTTGAGGCACACACTTGATATCCCCATTCTTTTGCATGACCCACCAGGTATACCCTGGTCCTTGAGCGAAGACAATCCCACGAGTGGGTTTGCCTTTTCCCGAGGCAGAAGCAACCCACACTGCCTTCCCCATCCACCTTCCTATATGCACTACGGGAACCTTAGCTCCTTTCACAGTGTGTAGGGGTTTTGTTTCGGCAGGACCAGCACGGCTGTCAGACCCCCTATTGTTAACTAGCCAAGTGGCTTCTGGTAGATTTGTGTCCCATTGTTTCCACGTCCCAGCACCTAATGCTCGTAACATAGTCTTTAACAGTCCATTGTACCTCTCAACCTTCCCAGAGGCTTGTGGGTGGTAAGGGATGTGGTACACCCACTCAATACCATGCCTCTTTGCCCAGGAGGTAACAAGATTGTTTCGGAAATGACTCCCATTGTCAGACTCAATTCTCTCTGGTGTACCATGACGCCACAATACTTGTCTTTCCAGGCCCAAGATAGTGTTTCGGGCCGTGGCATGGTTTACAGGGTATGTTTCCAGCCACCCAGTAGTTGCTTCTACCATGGTGAGTATGTACCGTTTGCCTTGGCGAGTTTTGGGGAGTGGTCCGATATAGTCAATTTGCCAGGCCTCACCATATTGATACCCTAGCCATCTCCCCCTGTTCCAGGGAGATTTTACCTTCATGGCTTTCTTGATTGCAGCACAGGTCTCACACTCATGGGTAACCTGTGTGATGGCCTCAATGGTCAAGTCCACCCCTCGATCACGAGCCCATCTGTAAGTGGCATCTCTCCCCAGATGTCCTGATGTTTCATGGGCCCATCGAGCTACAAACAGCTCACCCTTACGTTCCCAGTCTAGGTCCACCTGAGCCACTTCAATTTTCGAAGCTCGATCCACTTCTTTGTTGTTCTGATGTTCTTCAGTAGTGCGACTCTTGGGCATGTGGGCATCTACATGACGTACTTTAACATCCAGGTTTTCTACCCGGGCAGCAATATCTTGCCACAGGGTAGCAGCCCAGATAGGCTTACCTCTGCGCTGCCAGTTGCTCTGTTTCCATTGCTGCAGCCACCCCCACAGAGCATTTGCCACCATCCATGAGTCAGTATAAAGATACAATACTGGCCAATTTTCTCTTTCGGCGATATCTAGGGCTAGTTGTATGGCTTTTACTTCTGCATACTGACTCGACTCACCTTCCCCTTCCATGGCTTCCGCAACTCGTCGTATGGGATTCCACACAGCAGCTTTCCATTTCCGATGGCTCCCTATCACACGGCAGGATCCGTCAGTAAACAACGCATACTGCTTTCTGTCTTCTGGCAACTCATTGTATGGTGGTGCCTCTTCAGCACGGGTTACCTCTTCTGTTGGCACTCCGAAATCTCTGCCTTCCGGCCAGTCCATAATCTCTTCCAGGATTCCTGGGCGATTGGGTTTTCCCATTCGAGCCCGCTGTGTAATTAACGCTATCCACTTACTCCATGTAGCATCAGTTGCATGGTGTGTAGTGGGAATTTTCTCTTTGAACATCCAATGTAACACAGGTAGCCGCGGTGCCAAGAGGAGCTGTGCCTCTGTACCCACAACTTCTGAAGCAGCTCGAACACCCTCATATGCTGTGAGTATTTCCTTTTCAGTTGGGGTGTAATTGGCTTCTGATCCTCGATAGCCCCGACTCCAGAAGCCCAGAGGTCGACCTCGAGTTTCTTCTGGGGTTTTCTGCCAAAGGCTCCAGGTGAGCCCATGCTCCCCAGCTGCAGTGTACAGTATATTTTGCACAGCTGGTCCAGTACGGACAGGCCCAAGGGCTACTGCACGAGCTATTTCTTGTTTGATTTGTTCAAATGCCTGTTGTTGCTCAGGGCCCCACTCAAAATAGTTTCTCTTTCGAGTCACTCGATATAGAGGACTCACAAGCTGACTATAGCCTGGCACATGCATTCTCCAGAATCCCACGAGGCCTAGGAAAGCTTGCGTTTCCTTTTTGCTAGTTGGCGGAGACATTGCTGTTATTTTATTGATCACATCCATTGGAATATGGCGACGTCCATCCTGCCATTTTACCCCCAAGAACTGGATTTCCTGTGTAGGCCCCTTGACCTTGCTCTTTTTAATGGCAAAACCAGCTTTCAGGAGAATTTGGATTATTTTCTTCCCTTTCTCAAAAACTTCTTCTGCTGTGTTGCCCCACACGAGGATGTCGTCAATGTACTGAAGATGCTCAGGAGCTCCCCCTTGCTCCAGTGCAGACTGGATCAGTCCATGGCAAATGGTAGGGCTGTGTTTCCACCCCTGGGGCAGCCGATTCCAGGTGTATTGGATGCCCCTCCAAGTGAAAGCAAACTGCGGCCTGCATGCTGCTGCTAAAGGGATGGAGAAAAATGCATTAGCAATATCAATTGTGGCATACCACTTGGCTGCCTTTGACTCTAGTTCGTACTGAAGTTCTAGCATGTCCGGCACTGCAGCACTCAGTGGTGGCGTGACTTCATTCAGGCCTCGATAGTCCACTGTTAGCCTCCACTCACCATTAGAATTTCGTACTGGCCATATAGGACTATTAAAGGGTGAGCGAGTCTTGCTGATTACTCCCTGACTCTCCAGTCGGTGAACCAACTCATGGATGGGAATCAGGGAGTCTCGGTTGGTGCGATATTGCCGTCGGTGCACCGTTGTGGTAGCAATTGGTACCTGTTGTTCTTCAACCTTCAGCAATCCTACAACAGAAGGGTCTTCTGAAAGGCCAGGCAGGGTAGACAGCTGCCTAATCTTCTCTGTGCTCAAAGCAGCTATGCCAAAAGCCCACCGGTATCCTTTGGGATCCTTGAAGTACCCTCTCTTGAGATAGTCTATGCCAAGGATGCACGGAGCCTCTGGGCCAGTCACAATGGGATGCTTTTGCCACTCATTCCCAGTTAGACTCACTTCAGCTTCCAGTACAGATAGTTGTTGGGATCCCCCTGTCACTCCAGAGATACAGGTGAGTTCTGTCCCTTGGTAGCCTGATGGCATTATGGTACATTGTGCGCCAGTGTCCACTAAAGCTTTGTATTCCTGTGGTTCTGATGTTCCAGGCCATCGGATCCACACAGTCCAATAAATACGGTTATCCCTCTCCTCTACCTGGCCAGAGGCAGGGCCCCTCTAGTCCTGGCTGGAGCGTCTGCCACTTAATTCTTGCAAATGCACAAATTCTGGCAAATGAGAGGTAGAGGTCCCTTCATCGTGGTCAAGAATAACATCAGCTCTTCTACTGCCTCTGGGGTACTGCCCAATAGAAACTGGAGCAGCATTTCTCTTAGGAGCCCCTCTTCTTGCTGCTGTATTTCCTTTCAGTTCACGTACCCGAGCAGCTAGGGTTGAAGTAGGTACACCATCCCATTTCCTCATATCTTCCCCATGATCACGCAGATAAAACCACAAGGTGCCACGTGGTGTACGTGTTGGGTACTCTCTCTCTTGAGCAGGCGAATGCTGATTCTTAGTGGCTGAAGTATCACTCTGTCTAGATGAGGGGGAATATACTTTCTCCACAAGCTTGTCAAGTCCTTTAGACAATTATAACTGAAATTGTTGAAGAGGCAGCTTGTACTTAATGAAAGAAGTTTAAGTACAGCTATTGGCAGACAGTTATTGTTTGCCTGCTTGTATGAGAACATAAATTCCCATGGTTTAAATTCCTTTAAATTCCCATGGCTTCTGATTACACTTACAAGATGCACTCATGCTTACAGATATTCAGTGCTATAAGTGGAACAGTGGGATACAAGCCTGATTTTTTTCCTAATTTAATTTGAAGCAGGAGCTGACAGCAACCTTTTACATATATCCTTGTGAGATATAAGCACTGAAGCCTACATTTTCTTTAGCTTCTAGTGACAGGTTCTTTGATCTGTCTTAATGATGCCCCTCACAACACTATGTTAATACACAGCTTGACAAAGGGTCTACACTACAGTGTCAGTGTGATACTTTCAGTCTTGTTGGCACAGTTTTCTATTTGGCAACTTAATAACCTTAATAACTTTAATAACTCAATAGTACCGGTTTTGACTGGGAGAGAGCTTGTTTTATTTTTATATTTATTTATTTATTTTTTTAATAGTAGCTTGTATGGTGTGATTGTGATGTTTTGATTTTTGACCAAAACAGCACTGACAACACCATGATGAAAGTTGATTACACCTTTCCCTCTGTCTCAGGCTGCCCTACCAGCAGAAGTTGGGAGGGGACACAGCCAGGACAGCTGACTCCAGCTCACCAAAGGTATATTCCATACCATATGACTTCATGCTCAGCAATAAAAGCTGGGGGAAAGGAATTATGGTGTTTGTCTTCTCAAGTAACAGCTACACATGATGAAGCCCTGCTTTCCTTTTGAAAGCCCAGGAGCCAACAATCCCATTGTGTGGCAAATTGAGCAAAATGGGGAGAAGACTGACCTGGATGGACAGGGAGCTCCACCTGAAACTATGGCAGAAAAGGAAAATATATTACCTCTGGAAGCAAGGTATGGCTTCACAGGAAGAGTACAGAGCTGCAGTTTGCATTTGCAGGCAGAAAACTAGAAAAGGCAAAGCTCAAGTTGACATTAGCCAGTGTGGCATCTGACAACAACAACAATAAAAGGCCTATATAGTGTTGTGCTCTGCCCTTGTAGCTACAGCAGCATTGGTACCACACCATTTTTTTGTCTATTGCTGTAACAGCATCAAGACTCCCTCCAATCCCCCCCAGAGCCAGTAGGCTGGGGGTGGGCAAGAAAAGGGTAGGGAGTATTGCCAGGGAAGTTGACTTAAACAGACCAAAAGGATATTCCATACCATATGGTGTCACACTCAGCAACAGAAGGTGGCAAAAGGGTGTAGTGGGTTTATGTGGCAAGGTTTTGGTAGCAGGGGGCCATAGGGGTGGCTTCTGTGAGAAGAATCCAGAAGTAGACCCATGTTAGATAAAGGCCCTGCCGCTGGCCAGAGCTGAGCCAATAAGCAATGTTGTTTGCACCTCTGTGAGAGCATATTTAAGAAAGGAATAAAAAAAAAAAAAAAAAAAAAGGCAAAAAAAACCTGGTGAACTGAGAGCTACAAAAATTGAAAGAGAGAAGAGTGAGAGACAACCTTGCAGACACAAAGGTCTGAGCAGAAGAGGAGGAAGAGGTTCCCAGAGCAGGCACTGGAGCAGCAGTTCCCCTGCGGCCTATGGAGAGGCCCCTGGTGGAGCAGGCAGTTCCCCTGAAGCCCATGGGTTCCACATGGAGCAGATCTCCATGCTGCAGCAGCTCATAGAGAGGAGACCCCAGTGGAGCAGGTGGATGTGGCCTGGAGGAGGCTGTGGCCCATGGAGAGCCCCCGCAGGAGCAGGCCCCGGGCCAGAGCTGCAGCCCGTGGAGAGGAGCCCACGCAGGAGCAGGGGGTCTGGGGGGAGCTGCTGCCCATGGGGGACCCATGCTGGAGCAGTTTGCTCCTGGGGGATGGACCCCATGGTGGGTCCATGTGGGAGCAGTTCTTGAAGAGCTGCTGCCTGTGGGCAGCCCCCGCAGGCTCAGTTCAGGAAGGATGGCAACCCGTGGGAGGGACCCCACATAGAGCAGAGGAAGACAGTGATTGAGGAGGAGTGGCAGAGATGAAGTGCTATAGACTGACCGCCCCCATTCCCCTATTTCCCTGCACTGCCTGGGGGAAGGAAATAGGAGAGGGTGTATGGGAGGAAGGTGGTTTTGGATTCTTTCCTTTGTTTCTCACTTCTCTAGCTTGCTAGTAATAGGCAATAAATCTTACTATCTCCCTATTCTGAGTCTGTTTTGCCCATCATGATATTTGCTGGGCGTTTTCTGTCTCTGCATCTCAACCCTTGAACCCTTTGCATCATATTTTCTCCCCCTTTTCCTTTGAGGATGGGGAGTGAGAAAGCAGTTGTGATGGAGCTCAGCTGACCACCTGAGTAAAAGTACCAGAAAAAGAAGGAGCGGGGGGGGGGTGTTCTCATTATGAAGAGATCTCTCCTCCCAAACCAATATGCGTATTGAGGTTCCGCTTCCCAGGACAAGGCTGAACACTGCTTGTTGATAGGAGGTAGAGAATATATATATATTTTTTTCTCTCTCTGTGCTTCCATGCAACCTTTGCTTGTTTTTCCTCATTCCTTTTCCATTTAATTAATTATACTTATCTCAACCTGTGAGTCCTTTCCTTTCCTTTCCTTTCCTTTCCTTTCCTTTCCTTTCCTTTCCTTTCCTTTCCTTTCCTTTCCTTTCCTTTCCTTTCCTTTCCTTTCCTTTCCTTTCCTTTCCTTTCCTTTCCTTTCCTTTCCTTTCCTTTCCTTTCCTTTCCTTTCCTTTCCTTTCCTTTCCTTTCCTTTCCTTTCCTTTCCTTTCCTTTCCTTTCCTTTCCTTTCCTTTCCTTTCCTCTTTCTTTTCTGAAAGAAGGGGAGTAAGAGAGTGGTTGTGGTGGAGTTTAGCTGTCCAGCATGGTAAAACCACATGCAGATGATCACCTAATAAACAAGGATGAGGAACAGGCAGAAGCATTTAATACTTTTTTTTTTTTTCTTTTTTTTTTTTTCCCTCATTCTTTAATAGTAAAGATAAAACTTGATCTGCTTAATCCTCAGAGTTGGAGGAGCATAACTGGGGGAGCAGTGATTTCACCTTTTACCTTTGATTGAAAAAAAATAAATTGTGAGCTTCTGTTGTATTGCAGGTTGTAAAAAGAAGCAAGATGTTAGAAAGAAGGATAATTTGAACATCCACAATATAGTCAGTATCTGTTCTCTAATTCATTATATCTAGATTAATCATTCTAGATTTTCATGAATTTTGCAATTGCCTCAGTTCTGTAAGACAGCATTTATCTGTTCCCTCTATACCTTCATAATATACCTCCCTCTATACCTTCTACACCATTTTCTTCAAATTGTATGTCAAGATGAAGGAGTTGTGTCACATCAAAGCATACGTGACATTTTAAGGAAAATGTTATTTCCAACCTTTTACTTACTTTCCTATTAATGCTTCTAAAACATACTATAAATATACGTTAATTTTACACATACTTGTTGATCATTACATCATCTTTTACTGCCTTTTAAAACATTTTTTTTAAATGTACCATACTCTTTGCAGAAATCAGTACTAACAACACAGATAAAAATGATTGTTTCTATGTATGCTGGATAATAATCTAAGGGATAAATAAGACTGACATCACTGCCTTATTAAAGGTTTGAGACATATAAGTGTGTTGTAACATGTAAACGAGATTAAATCATATCTGTTATGATATCATTAAATGTACAAAGGGGCAAAATTATATTTGGAATGAAGAGATGATAGAAAAGACAGAAAGCAGATCTGAACAGAAATTTAATTTCTGAGTTTCCTGGCATTAGTCAATTTATATGTAAAACTATATGTTCTGTTAATAATCTTTTCCACTGTAATGCCTTATGCTGTTTTATGTCTGTGAAAAAGAAAGAAAAGAATGACAGAATGAGCACAGCTAAGATTGGTCTATATGACAGTATTTCTTCCTTAACAGTATTACTTTTGCCTTTAATTCTAGTAGCTTAAACTGTGTTTGAACTCTTGAGGGTGAACAAATAAGGGAATGGGTTGTTAAATTTAGGATTTACATCATAAGCTACAATATATACATAGAAAATTAACTAATGATGTAAGAGCATTTAATCAAATGAAATCCTTTGAGCTAATTTCTGAAATCTAAGTCAAAGGAACTGTTTGAACTGAATGATTTATGCTGGAGGTTGTTTTTGTCCTTGTTTGACTTATTGTTGCTGATTAGTGAGTAGAAGTCATTAATGACTGGAAAGGGCAGAGTTTTTTTGTTGGTGGTGGTGCTGGTGGTGGTTTTTTGGTTGTTTGTTTGTTTTTCCTTTATGGTAAGTGAGAGGAGTATTTCTTCTCTATCCTGATTTCTTCTCTCCACCTTGAATTATTTTTATGGTCATGTTCTATTTTTAATTATAAAACCATACTGAATTGCTAGAAATTACAGGACGAGAAATGAAAGGGAGGTTCTCGCTCTCGTCTTTACTTCTACAGCAGCATACAGATGGGTTTTTCACATCAAATTTAGGTCTTTGATGAATTTCTACTGCATTAAAGCATCCATTAAAATATTAATTAAAAGCACAGTGGGAAGACTTGGCTTGGCTTTAGGCATGAGCAAGCATAATTCCACGTGACTAACTCCTGGTCTCAAATATATGCAAGCTAACCTTGCAGTAATAGGTCAGCAAAGGGCAATCCAGTGCATAAGATACAGGACAAATTTGTTGTTCCTCTTTTTCTACAACTCAGGAGAGATGTAATTTGACAAGAGGAGGAGATTCTTGGCAATTAGCAGAGTTGTTATTGAACAGGTAAAGAGGCTTAAATTAAAAAAAATCTGTAATCCAGGCTTAAATTTCTAGGATACAAGTGCTGTACTCACTGTACTGTCACTTTCCAATGTAGCACATATATTCAAATTACATGAGGTATTTGTGGCACAATATTCTGTTTCACTTATTGTTTATTGGATCCAGGTTTGTGTGCTCGTTGACAAAAAATATCAGTTACATAATTTACTTCAATTATTCATCATATATAGTTATTTAAGTAGTAACTATACTTTAGATCAGTGTTAACTAGAAAGAGAGAGAGACTGAAAGCTTTCCTGCTGTTATCATCAGCTGTCAGGCATCTAACAGAAATACTCATGTCACATAGGGCTGATTTAAAATAAATTAACTTTGGAATAAGAACTTCACAGAAAATCTAGAGGAAAATCCTCAAGGTCTGAAATGTGTAATACAAGAAGCAGGTTACCCATTTTTTGCTCTTTCTCTCATGAGTGGTTTAAGAACTGTGACTTTCCAGTTGAGATTGGGACCAGCTGTGGCAGGGCTGACAGAAGACTGACAGAAGCCATGGAGTGACAGAGCCAAGTGAGGCAAAAATGAATAACTGATCTGGCAGACAAAGCAGATTTCTAATAAAATTTTACATAATAGCTGTTCAGGAGCTATCAAGAAATCCTATAACCAAGGAAGAACACACTATCTTTGAGGAAGAAACATGATAATCGTAAAGATGTGTGGAGGGAGAGTGTCTACTCCTTTAAGGGTGCCTGGTCAAGGACCTTTTTCAGTGCAACAAGGGATAAAAAGAAAATGTGGAAGCCATAAACAAGAACATAAAATGACACAAACCTGAATGGCAAATGATAAGGAAGGCAGTGATGGGGACCAAACCTGGTCAGTCATACTGAATGGTATGGGTATATGAGAGTGTGAGAACATTTAGTCCAGAAAGGTTTATCTAATCAGCGACATTGTTGATTGGGAAATTAAGGGAAAATGAGGAAGCCAGAAACCAAAATACATAAAGACGCAAACCTGACAAACATGGAGACAGTGACAAGAAACAAACCTCCCAGTCAAGCTAATTGATGGGCTATTAAAAAACAACAGGCACTGATCCCAGGAAGATCAACCTGGACTTTGCAGTTGATAAGACCATGAACCAGTGGTTCCCTGGAATGAAAGGGTACATGAAACTGTAAAGCTCTGCAAACCTAAGAGCGGTGTGCAGGGGGAAAGGGGAGCTGGAGGAAGAAGTGGGAGAAAAAGGGGAAGAGGTAGAAATGGTATAAAAGGGCTGATTGTGTGAAACAGTGCTAGTCATTATGCTTTTCTGCGGTCTATCTTGTCTTCTTACATTTTCTTATTAAATCTTTTCTTAATCCTCTTTCTGTGTATTCACATTCTCTCTCCAGTATGTGTACATGCTGCAATGACTACATGTCAGCTACTGACAAGGCCTGTGTGTGAGCAGAGACTCTTGGTCCCCAAGCATTGATCTGGGTTTTAGTGGCTGGGCAAGAGTGATCCTGGACCAGAGTGGATGGAGTAAAAAGTAGCTGTGCTCTTAAATCACTTAACAATTAGATGAAATACAGACATGTTACATGGAGTTTTCAGATAAGTATTGCTTAGGTGTACATACAGATGAGGTCATTAGGGACACAGGCCTTAATCAGTGTAATTGGGAACTGCCATCAGAGAATGTCCACTCAGTTAATAAAATTGCAGCATAATTAAACTACTTCACTGTATTTTGTCACTTCTTGAATATTTACAGAAAGTTGCACACTGTTGAGTAAGGCTGCAATTAAGTAAGCTATATTTATGTAGTGCCTTTATGTTTTTAGTCCATTTATACTTAACAATATCCAGATTTTTTTTTTTCTTTTCAGTAAGAATATGAGCATAAATGTTTGTATTTAAATACATATACATACATATATATAATTTTTCTGTGTATAAGAGTTTAGGCATGGGTATTTTCTGTTTTGATCATGTTGCACAGAAGTTTTTTTATAAGATCTTCACAGTGTTTACAGCTTGGAGATTAAAGAGTAACAACTATTTCATATATAGCTTTGATGTTTTCTTATTCCTAATAAAGCCTTCGTACATACAAGTCAAGACTTTATGGAGGAAAAAGACAGATTCTGTGTGATTCTGTTATCTATGGACTCCATGTAAAGTTATGTTCTTGTGGTCTTTAATTTGATTGCTTTTGACATATACCTTTTATTAAATTGTTCCATGACAAAGAGAAGATTAAAATGATCTTTCTTAAAGCTTGTGTTAATATGCTTTTCTCTTTGAATAACAACCTACATACTACAGGTTAAGAATCATCCTTTTATTTTTTTGTTGTCTTCCCAGGCCGTCTCATCAGTTTAGGTTCCAATAACTTAGCTGTCTTGATCATTCAATTAAATATTCACTGTGAAGAATTAGTTTCTGCTTCCAGGAAGGGTGAAGACATCAGAGGATTTTCCTTTTATGGCATTTATTAACTTGGCTATTGGATGACTGTTGTCTTCAGCTCTTTAGAGCCTGCCATCTTGCTAATAATTTGATCTATTCTCCTTTCCTGGCATGACTGATACCTCATTATAGGTAGTATCCTGGCTCTGTATATCACAGCAACCCATCTCTTATGCATCCTATTTCTTCTCTTGATTTGGGGGTATATTTATTTATTATTATTATTATTATTATTATTACCATCATCATCATTAGTAGTATGAATATGCATTTTAAGCTTCAAATTTCTACTCATCGTTGGCTTACTGCTGATTTTTTTCTTTACTGGTATATGTTTACTGCCACAGCATGGCTTGTTCTTCTATTATCTAATTTGATTCTGCCTCATGATGTGATGTTTTGCCATTGACATAAATCCAGGTCTGAGTACCAATTGCTCATCACCGACTATGGGTACCAGTAGACCATTGGCTGTATGACTCTGTTGATTCTATATGTAGTATAGATATAGTGTATACTTCTAAGAGTATAAGATGTTTCACATGCTGCTCCCACTAGGTTGGGAATCAACAGTTGATTTGGCAGGTGAAGGAGACATCTAGTAATAAAATTTTACTTGACAGATGTTCAGAAGCTATCAATGAATCTTATACTGCAAGGTGAAGAAATATTTTTTGAAACAGAAACATGACAACTAGATGAAATGCTACATGGAATTTTCAGATGAGTTTGTCTTCACTGCCAACAAAAAATTATTTACGGAATGACATCAGGGGCCCAAACAGACCCTGTTTACAAAGGAATGCTGTCTGGCATGTGAATGCATGGTATGATAGGGAATAGAAGACACTTAAAAAGGGAGATGTGACTACTCCCATAGTCCTTCAATAAATTGCCAACATTTCATTTTAAATGTGTTTTAAATACAAGTTAAAACAATGAGAATTTTGGAGGGGAAAAGATTTTCAGAGGTCATCTAACCCATCTTCTTTCTCCATCATTTATCATTTGAATCTTAGTCTAACCACATTCTGCAAATCCCATCAAGATACCACAGTCTACTTAGAAGACTTTTCTCCTTCATAACTCCCTTTTCCATTCAAAAGATTTTCCTTTATTTATTTATTTATTTATTTATTTATTTATTTTAATAAAGTAAATCCATTACATTGCCCACATCACCCACTGGAACACTGGAACCTTTAATTTGGACCCCTATCTCACTTTGTCTCCACTGTCAAATGTCTCTACCATTTTCTTGATCCTAAAATATTGTCAGAAACTTAGGACTCAGTTCAGAGATTCACATATAGATACCTCATGGTAAGCACTCTGGATTATCCTAATGGGCCTCCAGCTGCAGCTCAAGAAGTACAGGGTCTGAGTAACATCTGCCAGACCATGTGTGACTACCACAAAGCATTCAAATGGCATTAGCTGTCAAAGGATGGGAAACTAAACTGTACCCCTTAAACAAATACAATGCATGTTTCCTTAAATTTGACTTTTGTTAAAAAAAGTGGTAAGGAATTATCTTGTGCCTTCATCTCAGGTTGAATTTATGCTATAGGGTATTGTATTGCCTGAAGAAAGCAGTCTAGCTCATTTTATATACCAGATGGGGTTAAGATACTTTCTCATTAATATCATAAATCTCACAGCATCTTCCATGAAGATTCCAGCACCAGGCAACAATGTAACGTGAAGGAATCCTATTTCCTTGTGTGACACCTGGTTGGATTATAAAAACTTCCCCAGGAGGCTGAAAATCACAAGGTTGATTTAAGCTTGTCCAGAAGAGATGGAAAAGATAAAGGGGTCTGAGTTAGTTGTAATTTGTTCAGTTCTAATAATGCAGAGGATTTGGGTCCTATCACTCACTCTTTCAGAAGTTATGCTATACTTACAAGTTTATATGTGCCATACCTGTTCCTTTCACACACACAGTAAATAATGTTGTAAATTTCCATTGTGAGCATTTTTTAAAGTGAGAAAATAACAGAATGTTAATAAAGCTGGTGTTTTTGCGGATGACTTTTAGATCACATCATTTTAATTCAGGATGTAGTTTCTGATTCACTAGTAAACAGAAAAAAAGATTAAAAGTAATTTTAAAGGGATGATAAAGCTCTGAAAAAAAATATTTTTCTAATCTCAAATTCAAGTTATTATTGGAATTAAATTATTTTCCCTCAAGTATACAAAAGTAATCTACTTTTATTTCTTTTCATGAAAGCATTTATTAACATTCTTAGTAATGCTTCTTTAGCTCTATAGTATTAAAGAAATCATACAGGATTTTCTTTGTTTATAAACTGAAAGGAAAAGATTTAATGGAAAAGAATCTGTGAAAGATGGTCAAAGAACAAATGTATTTAGTTCAAAGGAATATACATATATGCACGCATATATTTATTTTTATCTTAAATACAATTCTTTTATGTTTCTATAGCATATTAACTACTAAGCATGTATTGATCATTTATGAATACTGAGGTTAATGGTAAGAACTCATTTTCATATCATAATATATACATCTTTTTTTCATTTTACATATGTTTCAGTGTATGGAAAGTATTCTGGGCAGCTTTTGAGAGCCAGTATGTCTTATCATAATTATGTATCTGGAACGGTACAAACTGGTTTTAAAATGGCTAGGGTTGGAGGCAAAATGGAGTCCATAGACTGTATGAATAGCTGCAGAGTTTTTTTTTTTTATTATTTTTATTTTTATTTATTTATTTATTTATTATTATTTTTTTTTTCTCACAGAAATTAGTAGCTCAAATTTTGTTTTCAGAAGCTCAGAACTTCAAGGCTGAAAACACACATCTCTGCAACTATGGTAAATTTTCTGCCTTGAAATAAGCAGCAGGGAATGATTAGACATTCCTGTTTTTGTTTTCTTCTAATGAGTTGTCATAATTAATGTTTGCATCATATTTTGAAAAACGAAAACACAACAAATGATATTATGATTGCATTTGCCAAAGATGTTCATTGGTGTAATTTGTGTTATAATACTTTTCTTTATTACTAAGATCATAACTCATCTGACTAGAATTTTGGCCAGTGCTGGATTCTGATCTGCTGGGCTTGAGATGTAGACACCCCATAAAGAGCAACCAATATGAGACTTACTCATAGCCTTTTTGTCATATGTGTATGACATATGCACATGCACATATGTACATGCACAGCTCTTAAAGGTAGAATTAATAATCTGGATTGGATCCACAGTATTGACGAATAACGTTTTCTATTCAGTAATAATGCAAAGTGAAGAGTAAAGAAGCACATTCTAATCACATTTCATAACTTCTGCTAGTTTTCTCTCTATGAAGTATATTTGACAAAACAAAATGAGTAAGTCACACATGGATAATTTTAGATAGTAAAATTGAAGAGAAACTTCTAATTCTTTAAAGTCTGCTTCTAACACTCTTATTCCTGTTGAATAGCTCTTTTAAGTTAAATGTAAATAATCTTAGCAGGAGACTTAGGCCCCACCTAATTTTAAAATCAATAGCTATGTACATTTTAAAAGCAATCTGTAAATAGCAGGTTGTGACTGATTATTAAAAAGTAAAGGAAAATAAACTAGAAATTATTTATTTGAATTACTATCTGAATTTTATTAAACTATGATTTTATTCATTGTAATACTTTCTTTTTTTATTATTTATTTATTTATTTATTTTTCAGGGGGAAAAGCAACACTAGAATGTTGTTCCTTTACTGTTTTGGATAATTAAACACTAGCAAACTAGCAAAACAGGGAAATAACAGTAAACAAACAAACAAACAAACAAAAAAAGGAAAGAAGATGAGAAGAAAATAAATAAAATAAAAGTCCATTTTAAATAATATGGTTAGTTCAATACCTGTATAAATAAATGAAAAATTGCTAATGTATATTTATAACATAACTGAGCTACCGATTTGAGCACAGGACTAAGACTAAAAAGTCATATGAGTTTCCGAGCAATAACAGCATTTACAGATCTGATTCACATCTTCAGATTAAGCAGACATTTCAGTGAAATTCATTCAATTTGCAGAAAGACTGAACATTTTACCTGAATGTGAACAGGCATGTAAACCTCTCTAAATCTCCACACATCTGTAACTTTAGTTTATAACTGAAATAGTGGTGTGTGATTCACTGTGCTCCTGATTCTGCATATGTTAACCTTTCCTTGTAATCTAGGCAAGATTATTAGTATTATCTATCTTGTGGTTAACTGGAGCATATATCCAACATTGCACAAGAACTACACCACTGTTTTCACTTATAGTAAGACCTAATTTAGACACGATCCTTCTTTTCTTAATCATTTTTTTCAATCTACAGAATAGGACTACAGTATAGTTTGTTTTTTTTTTTTTTCCTACATCAGTTATGCAAGCAAACAAGACAGGATATGGATGATCTGAAAGCAAAATAAAGTATCTTGCTGTTCTTCATGCCTTTGCAATTAAACTTCATTTTTTTACCACTGCTTTATCAGTTCAACTTCTCCGCATTTGAAACACTAACCCTACAATCACCTTTATATCACTTGAATCCTTTTCACATACTATCATCTTCTCACCTTCCATAATTTGTTTTCAAAAATCATGAAAATTTAGCTGTCAGCACCGTGAAAGCAGCAACAATCTTTTCCTCCTTTCCTAGGAGTTTGGTGTCCTGCGTTCAAGGTCAGTTTGATATAGCACAGCAGTGTAATGTGTAATCAGGCTGTGGTAAAAACAGCTGTGTGAGAGAGCTGTGAGAAGCCTTGTCTAGGGCCTTCTCATCTTGTCTGGGAGGTGCAGCTGTGCTCAGACTGTCACCTTTGCACCTTGTCTGAGCTACACTGTGCATATATCTGTTTCTGGACCTACATGGGTACAGGTGTGCCCTGCTTCAGGGACTCCTCAAGCAGGTGGCTGGGCTGCAGTGAGAAATCAGCAGCCTGAGGGAGTCTCTGAGGGTGACAGATAGGAGGGGTCTCCCTGTCCCTGATGCTGCTTGGCAGCCCTCTCCTATGTCCTGACAAGGGGTAGAAGCTGCCCCCGTTGAACACATGCAGAACAGAGGGCTAGACTGTCCGCAAGAGACAAGGGGCTGGACCCTTGTCTTGGCTCGGAGTGGAAAGAGACGTCTGCCCCCAACACCCATGGTGCCACCTACCCCCACAGTGTCCCTGGGAAATAGATTTGAGGCTCTCAGGGAGGTTGCGGAAGAGGCTGAGGGTGTGGACAGTAGTCTGAACCTGGGAAGCAACCCCAAGAAGAGAGTCAAGATTGGGGGAAGTGCAAAACATAAGGATCAGGGCCAGATGGAGCACCACATTGTAACCTGTGCCACAAAAAATGAGCGGAGAGTCCTGGTGATTGGGGACTCCTTGCTGAGGGGCACTGAGGCTCCTATTTGCCACCCAAATAACCTAGCCAGAGAAGTGTGCTGTCTTTCTGGGGTATGTGTCAGAGACGTTAGGAAGGCTCTGCCACGACTCATTAAACCGGAGGACTACTATCCTCCTGTAGTCATTCAGATTAGATCCTGGGAAGCTGCTATTAGAAAAATGAAGAATATTAAAAAGGACTTTGCATCCCTAGGGAGGTTGTTGAGGGGGTCGGGAGTGCAGGTAGTGTTCTTCTCTGTCCTTCCACTGGGTGACTGGGATGCAGATAGAAGGAGCAGAACAGGACAGGTAAATGACTGGCTGAGGGGGTGGTGTCTGGACCAGGGATTTCGGTATTTTAATCCTGGGCTGTTCTTTGAGAGGCCAGGTATGTGGGCTACGGACAGACACCAACTGAGCAAGTGGGGCACAAGTTTGTTGGGGAGCAAGATCTCTGGGCTGATTACCAGGGCTTTAAACTAGGTTTGATGGGGGAAGGGAGGGGAGCTAAAGGTGACAGAGAAGGGCTGGGGGAAGTCATCACTACTGTCACTGTTGAAGACGGAAAAACTTCTGAGCTCTCCCACAGGATTGTCTGAGGGATCCTCAGAGAAGGTAGCGTTCCCGATCCCCCCTCCAGTATCTTCTTCTTGCATCCTCCCAGGGGTAACTGCACCTGCTGCTTCCCTAAAGTGCCTGTACACCAATGCACGGAGCATGGGAAATAAACAGGATGAGCTTGAGATCTCTGTTTGGTTGCAGGGCCATGATCTCGTTGCGATCACTGAGACATGGTGGGACAGCTCACATGACTGGAACATAGTCATTGAGGGCTATGTCCTCTTTAGGAAAGACAGGCTAGGGAAGCGAGGGGGTGGGGTTGCCCTTTATGTGAGGGAGCAATTAGAGTGTACCCAGATCCAGCTGGGGGAGGGTAAAGGACAAGTGGAGAGCTTGTGGGTAAGAATTAAGGGGTGGGCTGGTATGGGAGACGTGGTGGTGGGGGTCTATTACAGGTCTCCAGATCAGGAGGAGGAAGTAAATGAGGCCTTCTATGAGTAGCTGCTAGTAGCCTCATGATCATGAGTGCTGGTCCTCATGGGGGACTTCAATTACCCAGACATCTGCTGGGTAAGCAACTCGGCTAGGCACGAGCAGTCCAAACAGTTCCTACAATGCATTGAGGACAATTTTCTGACACAGGTCGTGGAGGAGCCGACAAGGCGGGGGGTGCTCCTGGACCTCATTCTTACCAACAGAGATGGCTTTGTTAGGGATATGAAGGTTGGGGGCAGCTTGGGATGCAGCTAGCATGAGATGGTGGAGTTCCAGATGGAACTAGGCAAAGGAAGTAAGGCTAAAAGCAGGATTGCTACCCTGGACTTTCGAAGAGCCAACTTCGACCTCTTCTGGGACCTGATTGAGAGTATCTCATGGGATAGGCTGCTAGAAGGCAAGGGTGCTTGTGAGAGCTGGGCTACATTTAAGCAGCACTTCTTCCATGCTCAGGATTGGTGCATCCCGAAGAATAGGAAATCGGGGAAGGGGGGCAGGAAACCCACATGGATGAGCAAGGAGAGGAGCTCATCAATAAGATCAAAAGGAAGAGGAAGGTCTATGAAATGTGGAAAAAGGGCCTGCCTCTTGGGAGGAGTATTAGATGTGTTGTCAGGGCCTGCAGGGATGCGACGAGGAAGGCTAAAGCCCACCTAGAGATGAGGCTTGCAAAAGAGATAAAGGATAATAAGAAGTTTTTTTTCAAACAGCAAGAGGAAGACTAGGGATAATGTGGGTCCCTTGCTAAATGAGGGGGGTGTCCTGGTCACAGGAGACACTGAGAAGGCAGAGATACTGAATGTTTTCTTTGCTTCAGTCTTTGCTTCAAGAACACTCCCCCAGGACTTCTTGCCCCTGGCAATAGGACAAAGGGTCTGGGAAATGGAGGGCTCCCCCCTGGTGGACGTGAGAGTGGTTCGGGAGCGTCTGAGTGGGATCAACGCACACAAATCCATGGGTCCCAATGGGATGCATCCGTGTGTGCAAAGGGAGCTGGCAGAGGTGATCGCCAAATCACTCTCTATCTTTGAAAGGTCCTGGAGAACGGGTAAGGTGCCTGAAGACTGGAGGATAGCCAATGTCACTCCAGTCTTCAAGAAAGGCACAAAGGAGGATCCAGGAAACTACAGGGCAGTCAGTCTCACCTCTGCCCCTGGAAATGTATTGGACCAGCTTGTTCTGGATGCCATCTCCAAGCAATTGGAAGAGAAGAAGATTATGAGGAGCGATCAGCATGGATTCACCAAGGGGAACTCATGCTTGACCAACTTCGTTGCCTTCTATGATGGCATCACCAGCTGGGATGATGGAGGGAGAGTGGTGGATGTCATCTACCTTGGCTTTAGCAAGGGTTTCGATATTGTCTCCCATGACATCCTACTAGCAAAGCTGAGAAAGTGTGGGCTAGATGAGTGGACGGCAAGGTGGGTTGAGAACTGGCTGACTGGCTGAGCTCAGAGGGTGGTGATCGGTGGAGCAGAATCTGGCTGGAGGCCTGTGACTAGCGGTGTTCTCCAGGGGTCAGTGCTGGGTCCAGTCTTGTTCAACATCTTCATTTACAACCTTGATGAGGGAATAGTGTCTGCCCTCAGCAAGTATGCCAATGGCACAAGCTGGGAGGAGTGGCTGACACACCAGAGGGCTCTGCTGCCATTCAGCGAGACCTGGACCGGCTGGAGAGATGGGCAGGAAGAAACCAAATGAGATTTAATAAGAGTAAGTGTAGAGTCCTGCACCTGGGAAGGAACAACCTGAAGTATCAGTACAGGCTGGGGGATGACGTGCTGGAGAGGAGCTCTGAGGAGAAGGACCTGGGGGTCCTGGTGGACGACAGGCTGACCATGAGCCAGCAGTGTGCCCTTGTGGCCAAGAGGGCTAATGGGATCCTGGCGTGCATTAAAAGGAGCGTGGCCAGCAGGTCAAGGGAGGTGATCCAACCCCTCTACTCAGCCCTGGTCAGGTCTCACCTGGAGTCCTGTGTCCAGTTCTGGGCTCCCTGGTTCAAGAAAGACAGGGATCTCCTGGAAAGAGTCCAGCGGAGGGCCACAAAGATGATACGGGGCCTGGAGCATCTTCCATATGAAGAAATGCTGAGAGACCTGGGTCTGTTCAGCCTGGAGAAGAGAAGACTGAGAGGGGATCTCCTCAGTGTATACAAACATCTGAGGGGTGGGGGACAGAAGGATGTAGCCAACCTCTTCTCAGTGGCTTGTGGGGATAGGACAAGGGGCAATGGCTGCAAGTTAGAGAACAGGAAGTTCCGCACTGATATGTGAAAGAACTTCTTCACGGTAAGGGTGGTGGAGAATTGGAACAGGCTATGTAGAGAGGTTGTGGAGTCTCCTTCTTTGGAGATATTCAAGGACTGTCTGTATGCCTACCTGGGCAGCCTGCTCTGAGGGGGGTTTGGACCTGATGATCTTTCGAGGTCACTTCCAACCCCTACAGTTCTGTGATTCTGTGATCTTACTAATTTTGTAATTTTGACTTGCTTTATTTGACTTCTCAGCTTGCTCTCAGACCTATCTTGTCACCATGGCCTTGCAGGGTGATCACTGAGCTATATCTGATCCAGGTTACTGTCTCTAGGCCTGCTAGCCCTGATCAGATGTTGTGGGATTGCATGTTGCACTGGTGAGGACACTGCCTGTCTTGTTGTGACACCTTGCTTCCAGTTCACCTTCCCTTGAGGAGCAGTCCTTGCTGCTCCCTGACACTACCATGCCTGCATTTCTGCTGTAGGATGCCTTCATTTTCCCCTTTGGTATCATAAATGACAGCAGCACCTCACTCTTTCACTTTTGCTATCACTTTGTCATTGTTTTTTTTTTTTTTTGTCACATTCTGCAAGTTCATCTTTCACTTTCCCCTCATTGCAAACACTGACCTGTATTTCATTGCCCAGTTTGAGATTTTCCTGTGACAAGGATGACATAAATGTGTTCTGGTTCTTCTTGCTGTAGAGCAGAATCGACTGACTCCAAAACTGAGGAGGTATTTAAATACAGAAGAATGTGTTGGTGCACAGTTTTATTAATTTGTAATATCTTAATGTGAGGGTTTTGTAACCTATCTGAATATGATGAGATTCTTGATGTTATTAACAGACTGCAAACCACGGTCATGTTTTCTTGACAATTCTTTTATTTGTAGGTTACATATTATAGAGAGGATATACATGTATATTGACTGAATTTGTTCTACTTTGACTAAAAGAACTGTCCTTGTTTTGGCTGGGATAGAGTTAATTTTCATCCTAGTAGCTGCTATGGTGCTATGTTTTGGATTTGGGATAAGAATAATGCTGATAACACAACGATATTTTTAATCGTTGCAGAGCAGTGCTTGCACAGAGCCAAGGATTTTTCAGCTTCTCATTTAACCCTGCCAGTGAGGATGTTGGGGATGCACAAGGAGTCAGGAGGAGACAGAACCAGGACAAATGATCTAAACTGATCAAAGGGATATTCCATAACATATGTTGTCATGCTGAACAATTAATATGAGATGTATGGCCAGGGTGGGGGAGATTGCTGCTCAGGGATGGGATGTGCATGGTGGGTCAGCAGGTGATGAGCAATTGCATTGTGCATCACTTGATTTGTACACTCTGTTACAGTTATAATTATTATTATCATCATCAGTAGTATTATTTCCCTTCATTTTCTTTCCTATTAAACAGTCTATATCTCAACCCACAAGCATTTACTTTAAAAAAAAAAAAAAAAAATTTTCTGATTCTCTCCTTCAACCCCACTGGGAGAGGGAGTGGGGAGGTAAGTGTCTGTGTGGTGCCTAGCTGCCTGTCAGCTTAAAGCACAAGAACTGAAAACTAATTTAGCCAGAGAAGGACAACAAGACTGAGCATGACCACGTCTAGAAGTTACAATAATCCTCTGAAATATAAGCACAAATAGATCCAATCTTTTTTCCACAACATGACTACAAATTTTGTGCAAATTAGTCTTTGTACAAAATACATATCCAGTTTTTAGCATCCGTCATACACTCCAATTATCCCTCCAACTTTAGCCATGAGCTCATAGTTTGTTTTTCAGCCTATGAAGTCTGTGGATGCACCTTGATGTTTTGGAGGATTCAACAGGAAAATTGCCTGATCATGCAATCACAGCTGTATTGCAACATACCATTTTCTCAGTTGTGTCAACGTGATAATGAAGCCACACCGCAACTCACCTCAGGGAACTGATCTTTTACAAACAAAAGCAGAACAAGCTGTGGCACAAATATAGAAATAACTGGCTGCTGTTTATAAGAGGTGGGTGAAAGGGACTCTACAAGGTTGTGCTGCTGCTGAAGTCCTCTACATCACTATATCATAACTTGAAGTAAACAGAAGTAAAACTAGGTTCCTCGGAAAACTCAATGATGAAAGTTAAAAGGACTACAAAATCTGTGTCCTTCCAGGTTGCAAAAAGTGGGATTCTGAAGATCTCAGTCTTAGTTTTAGGACCATGCCTTAGTTTAGTTCACTAGAAATTAAATTTAATTCAAAGAAACTGGATCTGCTTGGATGCTTGAGATATCAAACCTAGCTTGATTTAGGGTTTCCTTTAGAGATAAGTACATATTCTAAAGTTAGATCTGGCAATTTTTTTCTAACAATTATATTTGGAACCTTTTAATAATTGCAGTAACTCTAAATCTTGTTAACAGTTCTTAGAATTTGATAATTCCTATAAGTTTCTAAAATAGGAAATTATTATTATTATTATTTTATATATTCCCCATTCCTCTGCTCTTCTTTTCTTCTGTTCTCCTGCAAGCTGTTATTCAGAAAACCTTGCAACACAGTATGAGAATATACTCAGATATGCTCATTTTTTTCATTTTTTTTCATTTTTTTTAATGGAATCCTAGACCTCTTGCCATTACAATTATAAATCAAAAGACACAGTTATGATTAACTGTAACTGGTCATAGTTTCTGAAATATAGTTAATACCTAATAAATGATGCAGGCAAGATGTTGTTCGTTCTAAATAGAAGAAAAGATATGCAATAGAAGAAAAGATTAACACTTAAGCAAGTAGAGTCAGATTGGGTCAGCTGTTCTAGCTGTATTCCTTCCCAGATCCTTGTGCACCTCCAGTGGCAGGGCAGCACAAGAAGTAGAAAAGCCCTTGGTTCTGTATAAGTACTGCTGTGTAACAACTAGAAATAGTGTATTATCACCACTGTTTTCATCAAAAATCTAAAACACAACATTGTATAAGCCTCTACAAAGAAAATTATCACAGACAAAACTATCACAGTCCTGTTTTGGAGTTTATTAGTTTTGAAAACATGATTTGTATTCTCCATTCTTGATCATCTTGCAAGTTCAGCTGAAGTATAATAAGCTGAAGTGTATTTCTCTGCAAATTTTATAGAATTATTGGAAGGATAAGTAAATGCAAAATTTGAAAATTTTGCTACCTTGAAGTTATATCATATAATGACCATACTGAGAAAATTATAATTTTAGATACACTTTTTAATGACCTTATTGAAGAAAAAATGATATTTGGCCTCCATCTTTTATACCTATTTTTTTCTAATTTGACCTTTTAAATACTCTCCAAGCAGCTTAGAGGATGTCTTCCATATAAAAGGGAGAGTGTTAAAGTTTTTCCTTGATTAGAGTTACAGTATAATTTTGTTTGTTAGAACAAAGAATGCTATCAAACTTTGTATTTACCTTTTTTTTTTTTTTTTTTTTTTTTTTTGATTATAATATATACATGAGAGAAAAAAAAAAAGAAGAAAAAAAAAGAAGAAAAAAAAATTGAACAATTTTTTTAAAGTCAGGAAGTGTTGAAGACTTAGCTCTCACAGTGGCAAAGTAGTATCAAGATAGTGAGAAGGAGAGGACAGCTCCTGAATCATCTGCCTCATGCTGGTTGCAGGGATGATGTGATCTTTATCTCACTTATGAACATAAGGGCATTGTTACTAGTTTTCTTACAAAAACTGTCTGCTTTTTAGGTTTGTATGAAGAAGTCCCTAAGATGTGAGGTCCCACTCCAGTTTCTGGCCATTATACCCCCATGCACACATGCAGACAGGGAGATCCTCATCCAGAAAAAAAGTTAACTATTGATTTTAATTAGGAGACAGGATCAACTGCACTAATCAGTCACAGGACACGGCCAGACTAATGTACTTGCCAGTACCCTTTTAGCCCTTTCTCTCTATTTTACCATATTTGTTTGTCTCCAAAACAGCTTAATTCCTTTCTTTCCCCAGTTTTCATTTCTCCACCAGATCCCCCCTTAATCAACCTTGTGCTATCCCCAAATGCTCTTTCCCTACACACCCTGATAAGTCTTTCCCCCCTGTCATGGATGAAATTATACACTTCACTCATAAGAGAGAAGCAGCAATATAAAGTAATGATCTAACAAAGCTTAATTATAAATAACATGCCAACTTAACGAGATTGGGGATGGCAAGGTACACTCGATTATTACTGCACAGAAATAAAACAGGGTAAGTCAGACACATCAGGAAGACCCTCCCTTTGAGTGGAAATTCAGAATGGAGGTTCACAACATTCAGAAGAGACCCCCCTTGCTCTCTAAATTCCTTGAACTGAAAAGGTAGAGCCTAAGTGAAACTGAATCCACTCCTAGTCCCAGATTGGGTCACCAGTTTATGTCTAAAGGTTTGAGGATTATATGTGCACAATCAATCTAAGATATAATCTTAATAAAGCTTACAAAACTTAACAAGCTATTAATCACCTGCTGAGAATCTGTTGCAGCAAGGAGTCTCTCACAAGGAATATGGGGTCTCTACAGAAGGTGTGACCTTGAGAGGCATCCCAGCTCAAGGGGACATCCTGTTGTGTAGCCACCTGCCATAGCTCATGCTCTATTGGTCCTCAGCTGCTGATCAAGTTGTCTGTCTATCAGTTTCTCCAGCACCCAGTTTGAGCAGTTGCTATGTGCACGAGCAAGGCTTTGAGTGCAATGACCAGTATTTGAGCAAGGCAACCACCAGACTGAAGTCAAGAAGTATGAGGTTACAAGAATCCCATTTAGCATGAGTTTACACAGGAACATAAAAATATTATCACTGATTCAAACTAAAGATTCATTCAGCTTAATAAACCATCTCATCTCCAAATTCATTAAGTCATAAAAATATAGCAAAAAATATAAAACTGAGTATAAATAGAATTCATCTTCTTCGGTGGTTTTGGGAAAACTGGAGGGTGCATCTAGACCATGATATTGAACATTAGCAGATGGAGCTATCCTCCATTAATTTATTTAATCTCTCTTGAATCTATTTATAGTACACATTTTTTTAGGTCCCCTAGACAATGAGTTTCACAATTTAAATATGGGGGGGGGGGGGGGGGGGAGGAATCTATTACTTGGTTTTAAACCTGCTATCCAGTCAATCCAGTCATTTCAGCGTATGTTCCATGGCTCTCTTAACATTGTGGCATAATTTATCTCTTCCATCTTTCTCATGATTTTATAGACAGCTGTCTTATGTTCCTTTTTATCTTTGACAGAATGGGGAGCTCTAGTCTTCACTGTCTTTCTCAACACCTCTGACCATTCTTAGCACCCATATGTAATTTCTCTTTCTTTTTTGCAAAGTGAGAACAGGACTACACAAAATACTTCATGAGTGAGTGCATTAAGGATTGATGCACTGGTTTAATGATATTTTCTGTTCTATGTCTCACCTTTGACTAGGTCAGAAGAGTAATTTGGTCTCTGTGCCAGTTTTACAACAACTATGTTTACTACATTCAAGAAGAGAATCCAATACAAGTTTCCTGACAGCAGCACAAATAACTGCACTGACATTAACCAATTTGTCTCATTTATATAAAAAATCAGCTGGAAAAAAATCACACTTGTGGGTATATTAGATAACTGAAACAATTATGAATACCAGTAGATTCAGTGACAACTGACATCACTGCCTTTGAATTCCTAAATTCCTAGGAAGAAATGATTAGGCTTCTCTTGAACTTCTATCTCTGTTAGTGTAGTGGACAGATCTTCATAATGAATACTTCCGTACACTTTTTATTCTTATTCATAACATATAGCATATATATCACACAATATTCTGCATATAATTATTAGGTACATCATAAAATACATTTTTAAAGACAATTACTTAATAATAAAAGAAAATCCAGATGCATCATCTTTTTTTTCAGAACTACAGTTTAATCAGTTTACAAGGGTCTGTACTAAGCAGCAGTCACTATGGAAACCTGAAAAGACTCAAATAAATGTATTGCTTAACAGTGTGATTTTGAAGACTGATATTCCAAGTGACAAACCCGGATGTCCAGCAATCAAGAGAACCATCTAAATTAAAGAAAAAGCAATCAAACAATAATTAATAATAATAATAATAAAACCCCACACTCCTTCTCCCTCTCTACCTCCTTCAAAAGCAGATGGACTAAATGGACTAAATATTGCAGTAAAGAAAAACAATTTATAAACAATACCCAACAGAGTATTTAGATATTAGGTGGCCATTAGAAAGGAAATATACAGTGTACCAAATGTTGACAGAGCCCCTTGAAAAGAGTTGCAATGACAGTACAGTATGAAGGGAGTAAGACTTAAATGAGTCTATATGTTGTCTAACAGAGATACTAACTAAAATAGCTGTCTTTTAGTGCCAGCTGTTCATCAATGGCAATTGACTATGACACTATTTCCGTTGACACTGAGTATGCAGCTGCTTGATTTCTTCCATGATTAGCTAAAACTGAGGTTAAGGGAGGTCTATCTGGAACCAGCATCCAAATAGAAAGAAGAATTAATGGTAGGTTGCAGTGAAGGCACAAGGAGATCTGAAGAGATGACACAGGATCACTTCACTGAAGGAGCAGAATAACATTATTACCTGGGTGTGTCTAGGATGTGTCACTTTGATGCCTTTCATTACTTTGCGTGACTCAACAGATCTAATGCAATATGTAAAAATTTGTACCTTGAAAATCAGAACAGAAAAAAATGTTAAGCAACATATTATTTTATTCCTTTATCTAGTAAGATTCTGCAGCTTTGAGCTCTAGAGTTTTCTTTTGTTCATTTTTAAAGGGAAAAAAAAAAAAAGTACTTTAATTCTTCTACCTCTAAAGGAAAATGTCGGGAATTTTGTTTTCTTATGTCGTAAATGTCAGAAATCCCTTAGGCAACTTTGAGAGGATTCTCTAGTATGGATGAAGAGTCTCCAAAGCCACAGGAGCTTGATAATTATATAATAAAGAGGAGATATAAGATCTTTAAGGTCTTAGGCATATAGTACTCTTTCATTATTGTTCAATTAATAACTCAGTTATTGTAGGTCTTCGGCATTTGTTTGACACATTAATTCTTTCTTTTCTTTTCTTTTCTTTTCTTTTCTTTTCTTTTCTTTTCTTTTCTTTTCTTTTCTTTTCTTTTCTTTTCTTTTCTTTTCTTTTCTTTTCTTTTCTTTTCTTTTCTTTTCTTTTCTTTTCTTTTCTTTTCTTTTCTTTTCTGTAGATACTCTTGCAGCTATAGAATGAGATACCCTTTTTGTCTTGGACTAATGGATTGATGCCTGAGGCACTGTTTTAATTATTTAGGTTCTAAACATTAAGACATAATTGCTTTCTTATGATCCCTTACCAGAAATTCTCTCTGTCTCTTTTTCTTTTCTATTTTATTATGCTAAATCTTTCCATCTGGGAATGCAAACAGTTTTCCAAATTTGAAATGAAAACACATTCAGTCACGCAAACAGGAAAATAATTGTTTAAAGCTCATGATTTTGATGTTAACTTGTCATTTTATTTCAAATAATGCTGAAAAGGCATATTTATTTTTGTGGATAATAGAGTAAGGAAAGTTCAGAAATGGCATCCTTCCCACTGATCTTAGTACAACACTTCAAATTTATAAAGGTGACTCCTTACAGTCTTGTTTGACAGATGAGCGATACAGTTTAGGAAAATTTCACCTCTCAACCATGTATGAAATTAAATTCATATTCAAATTAATCTGTACAGCTACTGTATCAATTATCTGCCATTGTTATCAATTTAGCCTTCTTGTATCTTTGATATGAGAAATGGTCCTACTTTGTAATTCATCACTCTTGGGACAAAATCTACAGCTTTGTTCTCCATTGGAGTTGAAAGATGAAGATCTAATTCCTTGGGGTTCCTTTTTACCCTGTCTTGTACTTTTTCTATCTTTCACATGTCCTTTCACCTAAACAAGACAGGACTGTAGGTGGTAATCTGCCAACAAGTCATAGTAGGAACTGATTTATACACATTGTAGACCTCATGCAGTATACATTAACATTTTTATTGTTCTGTCTTGTTGTGATAGAAAATCAACGTGTGTTTTATTATAACTTGTCATCTATCTTAAATGGCACACCGTACGTGCACTATTAAAACTTCCTATTGTATCTGTTATAAGTTGCAAGTAGAATGGAAAATAAGTAAGTGTGGAAGGAAAAAAAGGACATTCCTTTTATAACTCACCTTGCTGAGGTTCCTTCTTCACCACACAGGAAATCTTTACTTATATTCCTTGTTTGTAAGGAATGCAGAATGGCTTGAGTTGGAAGGGACCCTAAAGATCACCTAACTCCAGACCCCAGCCAATGCAGGGCTGCCACCCACCAGATCAGGTTGGCTAAGGTCCTGTCCAGCTTGGCCTTGAACAGCTCCAGCATCTACAACTTCCCCTGGCAACCTGTTCCAGTGTTTCACTACCCTTACAGCAAGGAATTTCTTCCTAATGTCTAATCTAAATCTATTCTCTTTTACTTTAAGACCATTCTCCCTTGTCGTGTCATTATTTACGAGAGTAAAGAGTCCTTCTCCATCCTTTTTATAAGACCCCTTTAAGTATTAATAGGCCACAACTCCAACTCTTATCCTTTCTTTATATGAGAGGTGCTCCTGCCCTCTGATCATCTTTGTGGTCCTCTTTGTGGTCCTCTGGACTTGCTCTAACAAGTCCACATCTTGTGCTGGGGACACCAGATCTGGATGCAGTACTCCAAGTGGGGCCTCATAAGGGCAGAGCAGAGGAGCACAATAACCTCTCTCCACCTGCTGGTCACACCTCTTTTAATGCAGGCCAGGACACAGCTGTCCTTCTGTGCTACAAAGAACACACTGCTGGCTCATGTTGTGCCTTCCATCTACCAGAACCCACAAGTCTGTCTCTGAAGGGCTGTTCTCCATGAGTTCTTTTCCCAGTCTGTATTCCCATTTGGGACTGCAAAATAAAACAAGACATGAAATTAGGAAATAAAACAGCAATCACATTCCATATATTTTAAAAATGTGGGGGGGAGGGGGGGGTTGAGGAGGTGGAGGGGTGTATAAATAAATAAATGAATGTCAATCGAAGGGAGGAAGAGTAGCATTTATTTTAGGAAGAAAAATGAGAGAGAATTTAGAATTGTAATATAAAGTTGCCATTAGTCTCTCGATATCAAATTTAACAGAATACATAATATTAAAAACAAAACCAAAATATTTTTAAAGCTACTTTTTCAAAAGCACTGAAAAAGAGCAGGATTTTTTGCAAAAAGCCATTTCAAGAGACAAAAGTAATTTCTGAAGAAAAAAAATATTTTTCACAGATTCAGCCAGCACGTAGGAGAGCTGATTACAAAATGTAAAGAGGAGATACTATTTCAAGAGCTTAAACCAACTAATTAAACTAAAATATATTTTCAAACAAAAGAAGAAAAACATATACAAGAAAATGTGTGTAGTATAGTAAAAGAGAACATGGTAAAAACACAATCTCAATAACTTTGAAAAATAAATATACAAAAGTTTTAAGGAAAAAAACACAGTACTGAAGCTCAAGTTCAACTGAGAATTTTTCATGTAAGGTAGTTTCATTTTGCGTACTTTTGAAATGATCTGTGGAAATTTTATCTTTTAAAATTTGATGAGGATCCATTCATATAGAAATGTTCCAGACATGCTAATTTTGAAATATTTTGTTGGAAAATATCACAAATTCCAACCCAAGACCACAGGAATTGTACAGAAAGAGAAGGACCTCTTGGAAAGGATCTGTTTCTGGGGTACAGGTTCACAGATGAAATAATACAACTGCAAGTCTCCAGGGATAATCTTCTATTGGACCGTCTGATCTTTTCGTGTCATTGTGGATGAGGAATTACTTATTATAATAAAAAGGGTTATGCTGTTCAATGTGTGACAGACTGAGCAAAACAAGATTGAAGTCGACTCATCAATCGATCTATTCAAGAACAATTGTGAAAATAAATATTTAAAATTGTTATACAAAATACACTACCTAATATTATACTATACATGCAGCATTCAAAATCATGCTCCTTACCATAGCCTGTACTCAGTGAGGTACCAAAATTAGTCTAAAGTTCTTTTTTTGCATCTTCACATTTTCAAGTGGATACATTTGCCTAGAAATTAACAAAGTATACATCCTGTAAAACAGATATCACAAAATTTTATGTAGATGTTAAATACATTTAAAATAATGTTATGTACTATGTATTTAAATGTATATATATATATTATGAAGCATTCTTCTTGAGAATGAACAACAGGAACATTTTTATGATAAGAAGACAAGGGCATGTTTTCAATCACACTAAGTTCTAGTATTTTTATGCCTCTGCTATGAGAGTATTCACTGAAGTAGCAGATGGTGCTGTTCCTTTGATGAACTAAGCTGTTGCTCTATTTTTTCAAAGGCAGCATATTAGAGCTTTTGACCCGAAAGTGAGAAATACATACTCTTGGTTTCAGTTGCTTATATTTAAGCATCTTTTGCTTTTGTGTTGTCTCCCCAGCTCCTCATCTACTTCTCCAGAAAGGTGTGGGTCTCCTATAGAACCTGTGGCATGGCTGAGAGAGGCACGTGAATAGCTCAGACAGCCTGGAGCATCTCCACAGGCTCTAAATGTCTGAGTTTAGGGACCTGGATCAAGTACAAGAATTTCCTGCCCTCTCCATGGAAATATAAGCCAGCATCTCTGAACTTCAGTGTGACTTCGTGACCTCAATTTAAAAGTGTCATGAAGAGGCTGCTTCAACAAGGAAAATGAGCCAGAGTAGACAGTGACCATGGACAAGATAGTGACTATGCAGAGAACCTGAGCAGGGTTTTGTTGGTGACAGCAGCAACCTCCACCAACAGCCCAGAGAGTATCAGAAATTAAAGGCAAGGTAATGAGTCATATCAGGCTCCGTGCAGGAAGTCTAATCAGAAACAGCAAGAGATGGTACCAGACACATACATGCATACATACATACATCCCTAAAATATATCTCAGGCAGAAATTAAAGGCCCCATGCTGAGCTGAAATGAGACTCCTAAGAACAGGAGTAGCTGGAGGCCCCATGGAGATTGGTAAGGGAAATCAAATCTCATTAATGTCCTCAGTAGTCACTAATTGAAGCCCTGTTCTCCATTCTGTGCCCATGTACATAAAGAAATCAGGATCAGTTAGATCACAAGGGAGCTCTGGAATTTTAGGTCATTCAGTAGAGGAAGAGAGAACTAAATTCTGCTTTTTGGAGCAGTTCATGAATGAAAAAAAAAAATATATATATATATTTTTTATAATGGAGAGAAAAATTTCCAAGCCAGGCAATTCTCCTCCCATTGCAAGTCAATGTACTAATTGACTTAGTTCTAATGTACTCATCTGAGTAAGATATTTTACTTTCCATATTGTTAAGGAGAATGACAAAGGAACAGTACCTAACCAAGAAGAGATTCATGTGTTTGACCTGTGAATAGGAAGATATTTTCAACAGGCAGAAAGCTGCAGTTCACCAAGTATTTTGTGGAGTATTATTCTTTTTATTTTGAAGATAGGGCTGCAGCAGTGCCTAAATATTGAGGGTAATTTTTCAAGCTTAATGAATGGCTACCCACTTGGGCCATTGAAGGTCACACTCAGAGTCATGGACAGAAGAATTAAGAGTGATACCTGGGTTTCTGAAATTCCAGTCATGTCCTCCAGCCATTGGTTCACAATTCATTTTTACAGTAATTGAATGATCACATAAGCTGTAGTTTGCTATTTGTGCTCATTCCTTTTTTTTTTTTTTTTTCTCTCATACAAACAAACTTTAGAGAGAACACAGTACGTATACATTTACAGCAGTTCTGATATTATCAGAAGAGCAAGAAATAAGCTTTTACTGCAAGAAATATTTAATATTATAAAAATGGATCTTAATGTACAAGGTAAATGGATCTTAATGTGCAAGGTAAATTTCCTGAACTTAAGGAATTTTACTAGTATGATAATCATTAACTATAAAATGTACTGTCTTTTAGATACAGATGTTCTCATAGACACCACAAAAACTAAACATTCAGATAAAATTGTACAAAGGGCAGTGATGACAAGCTAATTTAAACAATTTTTGAAATTTAACAATGAACACAATTGTGCTGTCGAATGTAATGCTTCAAGTGAGTATAGAGTTAGAAAGCACCAGCTCTTCAGTGTTTGCTAAAATATTTGGGGTTAGAACAAGTTCAATTGTCAAGGAGACAACATAGTAGATCAAGCATGTGCCTTCTTTTTTTCTTCTTTCTTTCTGTTTTTTTTTTTTTTTTTTTTTTTTTTTTTTTTTTTTCTGTCTTTCTCTAATTAGAGTAAAAGGACGGTGAGTAATCATGTTAAAAATAGCTCAAAAGAAATATGGGGTGAATATTTTTTAACGGAATAAGGCATGACAGGATAACGAAGCTATAATGCCATCAAGTCCAGGACTCACTGTCAACTAGAGCTCATTGTAACTTACAAAACTTCACTTTGCTGTGACTACAGGGAATAAGTTTGTCCGATCTTACGAGAACACAGAGCACTTTGCAGACAGCATGTTAAAAAAAAATAATAAAAAAAAATCTGTTACTATCAATATATGAAAATATATTGGAGACTAAATAAACTGAGCTTTGGCTTCTGTATTATTCACAGAGAGAGAGTTTTTCAAAGAAAAATGGTATTGCTGGGAATTTTTGTTAATTTCCACAACATCTGGACATATAACAACCGCTAACATTCAAAGGGAACAGTAAGTTTCTCAATTTTGATAATTTAATGTTGGATTTGCACATTTCCGGGTTGCTTCTTAATACCACTGTGAACCAGTTCATGCACATGGATAAGCAATCACATTTGAAATGAGCATTAGCACATTAAGAACAGCCCACTAGAACAAACTTTCTGATGCTGGTACTATAGACATGCTGTCTTGTATCACAGATTGCATGACTTTCAGGCCATTGCTTGCTAAGGCTATATACTCGTGAATGCCAGGCTTATAAAAGTTCTGTTATATTTTTCAAAGATCCCTTGTGGAAGACCGGCTTCTGTACTTAACGGTAGCCACTGCCCCATATAATAGTCTAATAAGAACTACTATGGGAAGCTGTGGTCCAAGCCACCATTTATAGCTCAGAACTCTAAGAACGATTTATTTTTTCATTTTCCCTCTGTGTAGCAACAGAGACAGTTGTGTCAAAAAGCCAGTAGCCCAGGTTTATCAGGACTTTATTTGTCAGAAGAAAACACTTGTGTTCAGTACGGACCATAGTGGTAAGCACATGCAGATAAAGAGTTTAAAATGTTTACCTGGTTGTGCCAGAAATTCTCATAACAATTAAAGTAAATAGGCATGGTACGCAGCGGTAGGCTCCTGAAAAGTCTGATGACTTGTTGGAACTTAATCTTCTAATTAGAACTTAAACTTCTAATGATGAGTAGAGAAGGGAATAGAGGATTGTACAGGCAACACTGATGGATACGTTGTAGATGAAGTGTTGAAGTGCAAAGTAAGAATGCCCAGTAACATTGAGATGGCAATACATAGAAGATCCCCTTTACTTCCACTGCAGAGTTGCCAGCTAGTTCAGGACTGAAAAGATCAAAGTGACCTTAAAAATGATACTCAGCTTGAATAAGCTACCGAGCCCATGTTTTCCTATTGATGGTGGAAATTTATGTGGTTAAAATGGTCTTTGTTCACATAGATTAAATTTACATAAATAAAAGAAAACATACAAGGACTCTTGCCTTGAGATCATGTGGCACGGCATGGCTTGCATCCACACAGCTGAACGTTCTTCCTGTGCAGAACAGTTAGGCTGCATCTCCGCAGATATTTGGAGATGGTTCCTGGCACGTGCTTCCTACTAAACCATGCCTGGAAAATGCCCAGAAAAGTCAGCTGGCCCAGTCCAAAAGAACACAGGAAATGTGCTAACAAAAGAGCACATTAAATGTGCTAGCAGTTTTACAGTATAAATGACTGTAGACCACTGTTCAGACACATGCTCTGATCAGTTTCATTAACTAGTACATCCATAAGAATGAAAACAGAGTGTAGTTTAGGATTAACTTTTGATGGAGATTTGGTCTGTAAAATTCTAATACATTTGGAGATTATAGTTCACTTAAAATGGATGCAAGCTCTAAAACTGTCTCACTAAAGCTGGTGAGCCGATTTCTTTAACAAGAATTCTGTCCTGCTTTCTGGTAGTTATCAAAGGCAATGCAGTTTTCAGTTTTCTCCAATGCCTGCTAGCAAATGTAGTATTAATTTATGGTGATAAGTTGCTGTCTATTTCTTGAATATAATACTCAACTCTCTGGACTCTCTGGCAAATTCAAATATTTCTTTCTCATCAGGCTGCTGAGATAGGGCTCATTCTGCTATATTAAACATGTTTCTATATATGGCACAGCTTAGTAAATAAATATGCTGGGCATTATAAATGCCTGGGTTGCAGGACTAGATTTAAATTGTTTATTTTCTCTTTCATGCCTTTCATGTAACTGCTAATGCTCAGAAAAATGTCTCATCAAACAGCAGACATATTCCTGAATTAGAAACATTGGGAGTCCACAGCTGCCCAGTACAGTGCAAAACCTCTGATTGTTTTGCTTCCTCTCTGAAAGGGCCTCATCTGTAGCAAATCTGTCCAATTCCATGTATTCCCAGTGGGAGCAATTAAGACATTTCATCATCAAAGTATGACTTCTTTGTAACCGGGTTCAGTGGGATAATGCTAAGCTCCCAAATCTTCCTGAGAGTTTTGTGGCATACAGAACATTAATTTGTTATATTTGGCTGTTTGCTAGTCAGCAGATGCAGCTGTTTGCTATAGTGCTCTTTATTGTCAGTTCTGATTCTGCTTTTCATGTTTATCACATTGTCTATGAGTGTCTACCAAATTTCACCTAGCAGAATGCATATTAGTATTCTAGTGGTCTCAGCTAGCCAGGTGATGAATAGTAAAATACTAATCCTGTAGATCTGACAGGTCTTTTCCGATGTGACCCTCAGGACTACAAGATTGAAAGCACAGTGTGATTTAGAACAGTAAACTCCTGTGTACAAGTACTGTACAGATGATGAAAAGCATGGATTATGACCATGCCTTAGGTGATGCAGTATCTTCTTTCATGTAGTTACTGCTTGCTGTAAATATCAGTAATAGATTATTTGCTGTTTCCATCTAAAATTACACTGCATCATTATTATAAATGAGGGAAAAAAATAACAAATCCAGGTCACAAAATCTGTCTCGGATCTGAATCACTAAAGCAGCGTTAATAACAACCACATTATAATAATACACAAGAAGCATGTAGGCTTTTTATATTATAGAAGCCTATTAAAATAAAAGCATTCACAATAGTCTGTCCCTGTAGAAGTTACTACCAGGTATCAAAAAAGCAGGCAAACAAACAAAAAAACAACCTCAAAACAGACAGTGATAATCCCATAGCTAGAGTTGCTTTTTTTTTTTTTTTTTTTTTCTCCCACAATTATGTAAATGTTTAAAGTGATAGATTTTGTCCAGTCCAGTCCATTTTCAGGTATTAAAAGTAGAAATATGACTTCATACGTAATCTTTATCTAAAAGTTGTTGAAGACATACAGTATCTGTATCTGAGGAAAAGTAATGAGATGGTATGATGTCAGGTGAGAGTCATGGCAGAAGCTGACCACAACATTCAAAAACTATACAAATTACATGTATTTTGCTGACAGTGCTGAGCTCTGCTAGCCATTCCAAACAGCTCTAGAGGATGTAAACAAATTAGATTAAACCTCTGTGGCTTGCTAGTCTTGTTTAAAATGAATAAGAACTACGGCAGTAGCTATGCACCTAGTATGGGAGGAGAAAGAATTGTTTCTAAGGCAGACCTAAGGTAATGGGCCAGTATGAAATGACAATGGTTTCAAAACTTAGCATTTCATTACAAACAAGAACAGAGACCTTTTAAAGATAAGCCAAAATTAGTAGTTAAGAAGGACTTTCTGTGGCATATAGGAAGCAGAAATTCCATATGACATGATATAAAGGAAACTAAATGTTTAAAGGTTAGAACCTAATTATGCTCACAGAAGTTCTTATGTCTGAACTTAAAATAGAAGTTAGAAGAACATACACATGACTAAAATCAACCAGAACAAAAGTATATTTTGATGGGATCTTGCCACCAGAAGTAGCAGACACCTACTGATATTAAATATTTCACATAAGAGCAATCCACAGAAGATTTCTTGTCTTGGAACTGATCCAGTTTCACTATGCCTCGTAAACTTTTACATTCCATTACATCTTCAGCCAAGGAGCTCCATAGCTTCTTGAAACAGTAAAGACCACTTCTCTTTAACTCCTTTGAGTCTTCATTTTTACTATCTTTGTCTGATGTCTCCAGCACTTATATGAAAATAATAAACCCAAGTGATCTTCTTCATCTCTTTCATGATTTTATAGACTTCTGTCATATCTGTCATATTTTTGCTAGTATATCCTTAATACATTTTCTATCACATCTGAGCCTACCTTTACATAAATTCCAAGAAAGAGTTAGTACTTAGCTTACTTTGTCAATTTGTTTGCATGATTCATTCTGTGTATTTGACCCTTTTCATTACACGGCCATAAGACCTTTTTGCTTCTTTCTAGCCACGTGCTTTCCTATTCAGTAATAGGGCTGTTAAAATAGGTAGGCCTTACGTTGTGATACAATTGAAATTCTCAGTACAGTTTCTTCAATAAAGCTTTTTGCCTGAATGAACATAGCAGAATTAGGTTTTAAGGGGTTTGGAGAAGATAATTCATTTCTATTTAGTAAAGAAAAGAAAACAAAACAAAATAAAAAACACCACCAACAAGAAAAAACATAGCAAATGGAACCATGATCATTTTTCTGTGCAAGTAATACCTGCTTTATTCCTGTGCATGTACCACTAAGGCATAAAAATACTAATAAAAATATTATTTTGTCTTATCTAAACATAAAAGAAATGAGTTTACTTCAATTATGCTTATTAGATTAAAGCTTAAAAATTGATCATCTTTCTTTCATAGTACTAATTTTGATACAGTGCATGCTATTTGAAGTTGAATACAAATCATATATAGTATTTTTAATATGAAATTTAGCATGTATCAAATACAAGTTAAAGTCAATAGAGTACAGGAGGTCATCCCAAGATGAACACTAGGGATTTTTGCCTTTTGAAGATAACTATTTTCCTTCTCCTTTCCTTTATTTTAAGGAACATCCCATATATCATCTGTGTGTCACATAAGCAAGGTAAGATTGAAATGGATATCATGCATATAAGGATGTGCTGAAGTGGCCTTTGGCTCTTCTGAGTCTTCTCTGTGGCAAATCTCACGTTTCCTTATCCTACACCAAAAACAAGGGCTGTGATTAACCTAAATCAGTTCATTATTTTGCTTCGTTATGAGACTCAACAAATATTTTTGCCATCATGGAGAAGGATATGGTGTAGAGGTGTGAATGAGCTGTCAGGGTTCTCAGGAGAGAAAAACAGTGTAAACAGTATTCCTAGCTGAGGGAAATGTATGTGAGATCAGAGCACTAGAAACTAACTACAAGGCTCAAAAAAGAGAAAAATATTGTCATTTCAGGTTGTCTTGGGACTGGAGTGAATTCCACTGTTGAAATAAGTATTATGAATGCTTGAGACTTTCTACATAAAATAAGGAAGTAAATCAAAGCCTCTGTTTGTTTGTTTGTCTTATTTGTTGTTGTTTTCATTTGCAACCTGAGTGTTAAACACAGGAAGAAACTAAACATATTTCAAGAGGTAAACAGAATAAATGATTACCATATATTGCCATTAATAAATTTAATTTTAAAGGACTTCTGAGTATTACAAAACAATACTCAGATGTTTGAAACAAGGTGGTCATCAATGTCTTGGCTTTCTCCCAAGAAACTGTATTAGGCCTATCTGAAATTTTTTGAGGATTAGCACTCTACAAATACATTGCTGTTGTATCTGGAAACTTTCCTGTCTTTCCTTTTTGTACGGTTTTGAGAAGATTGCAGAAGGACTCTGGTGGAAATGGGGCATTAAAGTTTAGAGAAAAATGGAGTGAGTTTCAAAGAACTGAGATGAGAAATGAGATTTATCAAAAGTTATTCTGAATTCTACAGTGAGACATCTGCTTGAACACTGAGAAATCTGGTCAGTGAGAAAAAGAGTTGGAAATGAGTAAAGAGAAGGGCACTCATGATTTCTGAATGATCAACTCTCACCTGTCTTAGCTAAAAGCTGTTTTATTTTTCTAGTCTGCCTTTTTTACAAGACTTGATGTCAGACAACAATAGATATATCAGCTTTAAATCATGCGTTTTCTCTCCTCCTCTCCATCCCCCACCCCCAATCTCCACCCTCCTCAGTTTGTATAGAAATAGAAACCCTGCTGTGCCAAAAGGCAAGTTCAGAAAAAAATGTTTGGAAAGACTGGGTTAGTCCATCTGTAAGAACTGCAGAATATATTACCACAAATACTCAAATATCTTGCACCTAAAAGTTACTTTACCTCCCAGTATGGACACTTTGGGGCCAATCATCAATAGGTAAGTATGCAGTACAGACAGTAATACCTAACACTAAATTTAATAAATGCTTAGGTTAATATGAATTAACTGTAATTTTATTAATGTGGTTGTATTGGTTACATTTTTACTCTGAAAATAGCAGCATCTGTGACCACCTTTGTGGCAACATTTGTGACAATTCAAGAAATATCCAGTAAAGACTTGACAGAAAATGTTTTTACATGGATGAATAAAGATAGCAATGTCTATCCAAACATGCAGCAGTTTATGAGGAAAAAGTTTCTTGTTGCTCAAGATAGATTGCCAGCTATAAGACAGCGTGTAACTAGGGTAAAACAAAATATAAGTGGTTCTAACACAGGGTCTAGTAATAGGAGGATTGAAAATGCTTTATGGTTAAGAAATACGGAAGCAGAAAAAAAAATAAATAAACAGTCTGTGGCGGATGGAAACAACAAATGTTTATCATTGCACTGCCCATAATCATTCACACAAATCATTTGATTACAACAGTAATGAATAATGTTGCTTTCCAGAGTTCACTCATAGCTGAAGTGAAATCTCTTGGCAACACTAAAGCTTCTTGTGTTGCTAACAGTTTATTACATCTTTCATCTGAAGAGACAATTAAGTCTCAGTTCAAAAGGGTCATATTTTTTCTCTATGGCACTTTAAGCCACTGAAATTCCAAAATGTTTCCAAAAGTTTCATTATTGCATAGTCGTAGGAGAGCAATCAATTGTCTGCCTGATTGTTTTCAAAATATACATACAAATACTTGAGTAAGTAGAAAGATTCTGAAAACAAATTATATGAAATTGAATATTAATGATCAATGAATGTTGGGCCTACTAGTGAATGTAAAATGAAAGGGATTTTCTTCCAGGTAGTTTCCCAATTTATGACCATTTCATACAACAAAATACACTATTGATAATTCATTATCTTATCTTGAAGATTGTGTGGAAAATGTTACAAATCTTTGTTCCCATCTGCTGAAAGCATTTCAGAATTACAGAAAGTATCTCATTTTCCCACCTTTAAATATATAGGAGTACTGAAGTATGTTCTTAAAATATGAATGCTCATGTCCTGTTAAAATATATAAAAATGTGTTTTTCAGCAGTTAGGCATAACTTCTGAATATTAGATTAAAAATATAATGAAAAAAATAAAGTTATTTGGGAACATCAAACATCAAATGGTGGAGACAATTTCAAGGACTGAATATTGCAAATATTTTAATTCTTTTGCAATAAGATTATTATTATTATTATTATTATTATTATTATTAACGTTAAGAATAGAAGAAAACGTAGAAGAATTTTGTATATTTTTGTCTGTACCTATTATACGTCCTAAGGAAACAGAATAAAATAAGTTTAGTTTACTAAATTTTATTCAGTTTGATGTTTTAGTTTTCAAAAAAATCTGATAGTGGAGGAAAGAGTATTTTCTCTGTGAAAAATTGACAAACTTGATTGGTTATCAATTCAATGATTTTTAAATTCATTTAAAGAGTCTCACACTGATTAAGAAAAAAATCATTCTATTGAATTGATATAAAATCAATAATAAATACATTTTAGAACAGTTTATTCATGTTTATAATTGAAAACAAATTTTTCAGCATCAGAAATGCAATGAAGAATAAAAGTACATAATACATATTAAAAAGGTGTCTTCTGAAAATGTACTTAAATTAACAGCAGTTCTTTACCTGTTTTATTCTAGGTGAAGCTCACCCTTAGCTAAAGGAACACATAGTAATGGATAAATGTAATAAAATCTTTCTATGGATAAATATATTAAAATCTTGTAAATTGGGATCCAGTAACACTGCTGCAGACTCAAGAAGTAACTGAAAAAATGAAGAAAAGCTCAAATCAATGGCAGAAACTTTCAGTATATGCCTTCAGGTGCAACCTTAAGTTTGGCCATCACTGCTAGTGCAGATACAGCTTGGGAAATCGACCCTAAATGTGGAACGGGAGGAAGTGGAATGAAATAACGCACATCAGACACAACCCTGGCATGTCTTCTCTAGGAAGATAAATTGAGGTGGACCAAAAAAAAAGGAATATCATAATTGTAATATCATAATTGTAATAACATTGTTTCTGCATTCGTCTGCTTATGACACCACTGTTTTTTTTCTACCTTTAAATGGAATGAACTACCCCTCCACCTGTCTTTAATCCACCTTTTAGAGGTACTGAAATATTTATTGTTTGAAAAGGGTTTTCAAGGGACAGAAAAAATCCTTGCACAAAACATCAGAAAATATATCACACTTATTATAGAACATTATTTTTTTATTTACAAGAAGAGAAAAAAATGCCAAGTAAGCAGAAAGAAAATGCTTGAAGCAGGAATAATATCAAAGCCTTTATGTTTCTGATAATTTCCAGCTGAAAAGGAAATCTTTAGTCTTCTCTTTCAGGTACTTGGTGAGACACTTTTATTTTGGGTGAAGGAGTTCTAGGGGAAGATAACTTGCTGGCTAGTGATGAATATTCTGGGCATATGGGCTATTCAAGGCACAGGGGCTGTACAGAGTGATCAAAACAAATAGAGACTGCATAGCTTTTAAAAAGTAATTGTGCCATTACTATGCAAATCCTTGCAATCTTGTCTACTAGTTGAACCGCTCAGACAATTAGACTGGGAGGAAACATATCATAAATGAGAAATAGCTACACAGTAATTTTGTGAAAAAATGGTAATACAGAGTTGAATCTAATATATTAGGAAAGCCATTGATGGTAAGAATCTGTATCAACACAATAAGACAAAGACTGACGCAGATAATTTTCATAATATTTAAATATAATAATTAATATGGCATCTGTGCAGCTGAGAATTAGGTAGTGCAATAAAGCCCTCTCTTCTCTGCTGGTTTTTGGAAATTTATTTTATTTTTTATTATTTTTATTTTTTTGAAATGGAAAGATTATCTGAATAGAGAACAGCAATTTAAACAATTATCCCTAACAGATTACTTAAATTCTTGTGCAGGTCGAAGTTGGCCTTGGCAAATTCTTTCATAATAAATGAATTATTCAGAGATCTGGCTAAACATGGATAACACTGAAAACATTTCTACATTGAATAAATTCATTTATGTATCTCCAACAATGGTTAGCAGGGTTGAGCCTCTTTGCCTTCTATGGAGAAAGGTTGGTAGTATTCTTGAAACTATTAGATTATATTACACAAGTTAAAGAAATTGAATTTAGTAAAAGTCATTTATATATATATATAAAAAAAAAAAAAAAGTCTTTTTCCAAAATCAATTTGTTACTTTTGGTAATCCAAAATTGAGATTCTCTGTTATAGGAGAGATCCTGGTTTACACTTGCAAAGTTATAAAGTAGAAATTAAAGGTGTGTTGCAGAATAATTTGATCATTCACATTTAGGAAACAGCCTGTGTCTGACCTTACTGTTGTGAAGGACGTGAGTTATTTATATAAGTACAGAAAACATGCACCTGAGAATTTAAAGAAATAGGTACATACAATGGAGTATAAAGTGTTCAATAATGTTCATCTATAATGTGGCTAGAGAAAATTATTCTAAAAAAGGCAATTATTTGAAAGAAATATATATTCTGCATTAAATCTTCCTGTTTATCCTGTATAGTGAGGTGGGGATTGGGCTTTTCTCCCAAGCACGAAGTGATAAGAGGAAATGGCCTCGAGTTGCATCATGGGAGGTTTAGGTTGGATAGTAAGAGAAAATTCTTTACTGAAAGGTTTGTGTGGCCTTGGAATAGGCTGTCCAGGGACCTTCCATCCTCGAAGGGCCTCAGAAAAATGTGTCGATGTAGAGCTTAGTGGCATGGTTTAATGGTGAACTTGTCAGTGCTAGGTTAAAGGTTGGACTTAGTCACCTGTATAGTGCAGGACTACTGAAGTGGGTGTTTGAGTAGAGTACTTAAGTATCACGGAGTATCTTGCAGTATCTCTGCAAGGTATCTCTGGTGAAATTCACCTCATCTAACAGTAGGCATCTGCACTGTACACGGCTACATCTAAGCTAAATATCTGGATTTTCCTTATAGTCAATGAAGAGAAATAGGTCCTTTTAACACATGATTTTATCTGACCTAGTTTAGACATCCACATTAAGGTGAGATGAATTGACTTCCTGAAGTAACTGTTTCATTTCATTGATGATAAAAAGAGTTGAGACAGCTAGCTGACTGCCTGGGCTAAGGGATGCAGCTGCCACTTTCCCATTTGCAGGTTCAACAAATCATGAAGCTGAGCTCCTAACACAGAGATAAACACACAGATAGCACTGATGTGGCTGGTGACACAGCCTGACACAGACAGCCAAGCTGCTGTGTCGATAGCACCTGCACATAGGACTGACATAAACATAAGCACAGCCAGCCAAGTCTCCTCCTCCTCTCTAGCTCGCAGATAGAGAAGGTCACTGGTGCAGGCACACACACAGCACTCTCCAGTTTCATGTGCACAGTTGTAGAAAGCTCAAGTAGCAGCATTGCTTCTTGGTCCATCTGACACCCCTGCCCTAACATCAGATCCTCTTACACATTCTATGAGTACTCTGCCCACTGGTTCTCCTCAGTGCTCACTGCAAATAGAGACAGGTACTCACACACTTGTCCCACAAACATCCTATACCCAGGGTTCCTAGGTAACTCCCCTTGCAGAACCTGCTCCTCCATGTTCAAAAAAATCTGCATGGCAAGAAGGAATTAACAGATTTAGTTCTGACAGAATTACGCTTTGCTTAAGTTTACATATTGTTCAGTGCTAGACAAAAAGTTGACAAACGTAATTAGAAATGTGACCTGCAAAAATGTGATCATAACCACTCGATGACCCATTGGATCTATGTTATTATCAGAAACTGTGAACCATGTGCACTCCCATTCACATTTTTCCACTAAGATGGTGGTATCTCTTAAACAGCAAGGCCTCTCATTTTACCACAATGGGAACAGGCCAGCTGCTAACATATATACTGTCAAGACAAATGTGGCATATAGGGAAATATACAGGTGTACAGCATAGTAATCTATAGAATATTATGTCTGGAAGATTTAATGATGGAAGTAAAAAACAATCCCCCTACTTCTTATGGAAAGCTGAATAGATATGACTTCAAAGAGATTTGTATAAGAATGTTTTCAAGAAAATATCAAGTCTAAGAAATATTTTGTTGTTGTTAACATTGTTATGTTTGTCTTCTATGTTTAATCCTTTCTTTGTTTCAAAATAATACTTTATGGCTATATATACTGAAAGCTGTTCATGGTAAATAAAGGGCAGAGCCAATGACTTATAATACATTCCAATTTCCTCAACTTTAACTCTTCAGTTCCTATTAGCAGTATTCAGGCATCTTCTGAGTGAGTATGTACATACATGCACGTACAATTTTTGATAGTAAAGAAATATTTTGAAGGCCGGATATGAAGTACCAGCCAAAGTGTCTGGAATATTATTTCCAGGAACATAAAAGTAATTTAAATGAAGGAACTAATATAAAAATTGTTTTTATATGTTTTGATAAGAAAAAATACTGCTGAGAAAATGTAGAATTGTTAAAATGAGGAAAACAGCTATGCTAAAAAATAATACAATATTAACAAAGAAAAAAAGAAAAAAATAAAATATTACATGGCTGAAAACATAAATGTTAAGGTTTAGAAGTTTGTTTTCAAAGAGATATCTGTCTGCCTGGGAAGTGAGTATAGGATAAATGATAATCAGTACTGCTCAGCATTAAAGCTTATCTGAGAAGTGGTTGGAACAGTCTGCTGGGAAGACAGTAATTACAGTGGTGGGACAATGAAGAGATGGGAGAACAGTTAAAACTTCATGCAAAATTTTTGAGCAGTTTTGCAGTCTCTATTTTGCCTCTGTTTTGCCTTATAACACAAATGCAATAATTTGACGTCTAATATCTATTTGATCCACTTCTATCATTCATTTACCTGAACTGTGACAAACAAAATATATGGTCTAGGAAGCCATCTCAGTTTATACCAGTTGTTCTGATCTAATAACTTAAGTGAAACTGGGGAATTAAAATAAAACAATGTTTTCTCTCTGTGAATGTCATTTCTTCAGGCCTGTTGTTTCTGTTGCGGATCAAGGAAAACAAAAGAAACCTTGTGGAAAAAAAAGAAAAAAAAAAAAAAAGCAAAGAAACAACAACAATAAATACAAGGAAACCCATACATAATGTGATATTCTTAAGACAGATATTTCTCTTAAGAGAAAATAAATTCCTTCTGTAAAGCCTGAATTCTAAAATCAGTAGGCAACTGACTTGATATAAAACTGCTTAAAACCAGTAAAGTTTTGACAGAAAATAAGAATTTTGGAGAAGCTGATCTAGTTATTTATGCTTCTACTTATGCTAGCTAGCACACGAGTCCAGAATACGGTATTAGTAATACATATGGAGTGAGCTTTCTGGAAACCTGACTTTATATCACATTAACGAGTCAAATTTATCATTGTCTTGTAGTTATCTGTCCTATGAAAATACATTATTTAAAGAATGAAAACCTCAATCAGCCTTTGAGCTCAATTACCTATGAGAGATTTGTTACTTTGCTTCAGTGGAAACTATTATAACCAATATTAGAATCAGAGTCTTTACCTCTAAAATTATGCTCATGTGTTATTCCTAGATTTGACCCTATGCTTTGAGTACCCTTCTAACATGTTAGGAAATTTTAGATTTCCAAGACTGGATTCTCCATTGGGTTCCAAAATCCTCCATTCTCCTTGGGTCAGTGGCATGATAGTATAATGAAGCAGTCTGTGCAGTCTTTGTCACAGAATGTCTAACCTACAAGATCTCAATTTCAGGTAGTTGCCTTCTTATGCAGTACCGTGTATCTTCAATGTAAATTTTCTTTCAGTCAGGTAAGAAAATTACTAGCTTGCCTTCCCATTTTCTTCACTCACTCATTATGGCCACCACTGCCTACATAACTGCCAGCCCTTTGAACTCAGTCTGTTAAGGCAGCAATTAATTAAAGAAAAGGGAGCAAGGCTAGAATTATATAAGTGACATTTATTAGATACTTGTGTATTTGCAGATCACCAAAAATTATTTAGCTACATGCTTTGATTTCGTTGTTTTGTTCTCAGGCAAAGGAAACTTCAAAAACACCATAGACACAAAAGGTGAGATTTATCTTGTCTAACTTATGCATCTTAAAGTTTAAGTCACAAGGAGTCTAAGGTCCTTATACAAACAATGAATGAAATAAAAATCTCTAGAAAACAAATCACCACATCCTAAAATGAGTTCCCTAAGATAACTAACCTGTATGACCAAAAACAAAATGTCTGATTTTAGTGAATGGTTTAATGGACAACATAAGTTGAGGTAAGAATATGCTGGCTGTGGAACCATTCTTATCCTTTTGTTATGTTTTTCCAATTTCTCTCTTGCACTGATACTAATAGTTTTATTTTTGTTGTTGTTTGTTCGTTTGCCAAATCATATCACACATCATATCAATCTCAAAATGAAATTCACAGATGTGCTTGTTCTTCACCCAAGTCAGTAGGCTAGTGCTGTGCAGCTTCCTACACAAAGCTTTAGAAAGGCAGGAACACTCCTTGAAACAGGCATGATTATACGTTGTGGGCTGGGAGATGTGAGGCTTGTTTTTCAGCAGCAGCAGCCAAAACCCAGATTTAAACCTGATCCATTTCAAAACACTCTTCATACACTGTGGTGCTTACCCAATTATACTGGGTTTACGTGGCAAGGTTTTGGTAGCAGGGGGCTGCAGTGGTGACTTCTGTGAGAAGAATCCAGCAATTCTTATTCTTCTGGAATAAGAATTCTTCTTATTTGGAGAGTGACCATGAAGGAGCAGCGGAGATGAAGTGTCAGGGACTGACCGCAGCTACCATTCCCTGTTCCCTTGGGTTGCTTGGGGGGAGGAGGTAAGAGAGGTGGTTTTAGTTTGGTTTTAATTTCTCACTGCTGTAGCTCATTAATAATAGGAAATAAATTATATTAATCTCCCTATTCTGAGTCTGTTTTGCCCATTACTATAATTGGTGAGTGATCTCCCTGTCCTTATTTCAGCCCTTGAGCCCTTTTCATCACAGTTTCTTTCCCTTTCCCTTTGAGGATGGGGAGTGAGTGAGTGGTTGTGGTGGACTTCGACTGCCCAGCCGGGTAAAACCACCACATACACAAGTGATAGAGCTGAAGAAAGAGAGGCCAGAAGCAGGTGGAAATGAAATATCAATGCCCAAAAGGAGCTGATCTCTGACATTAAGTACAGTTCATATAACTGCAAGAGTCTATGTTGAGACAACAAAATTAATTCTACCCTAAATGCCTTTCTTGCATGTGAGGAATGTTTTAACAATTCGTGTCCATAAAGAACAATTTTGTTTGAATCCTGTCTGCCTCTGGGCTCTGCACTGGCAATTTAATTCTTGAACCACAGATGCAGTGTGTCCCAGTCTCCCCCTCATTCTAGTCAATTTATGAAGTCTTCAGAAAATACTCCTTAAATTTATGAACCTGTTTGCTTTTGTTATTCCGGACTTCTATTTCTAACAGTTACAGCCTTTTTTCCTGTCTTCTTCGAGATTAACTTAACACTGCTATAGATGTGTCTGTGAATGGCTGGGGAAGAATGTTTTAATTACTCGTGAAGCGTCAAATAATAAAGCTGTTTGTGTTTGATGTCTGGGAGTTTCAGAACAACTGATAACAACTAGTGACTCTTATGGGATACTATGCGGATCTTTGGTATCTGTTTAGGGGGGCCGAGAGATAAAGAGGAAGGAAAAAGAAGCTGAAGGACGGCTGGGAGACAAGACCTGAAGAGAATGTTCTATAAACTTGGTATGGTGCCAAGTAAGTACAAAGGGGGAGAGGAAGACTACGAGCCTTCAGCATGAAAGACCCCTAGAGACCCCCAGAAGAGACCCCCAGAGGAGACTGCGCATGCTCCAGTAGGAGGGACTGGACCCCGGAAGCTAATTATAATAATCTATTTTTTTTTAGAAGTAGTAATGAATATGTATTAGTCTAGGAGCATAAAAATCAGCTGCTTGATGTAACTGGTGTGCGTCCTGGTGGAGCGGAGACTCCCGGTGCACCCAGCACTGTTTATTTACCTCTATTCCTTTATATTCTTTCAATAAATCCTATTTTTTTATTTAATCCTAATTTGAATCCTGAGCCATTTATAACATTGCATAATAAGAATCACAAATGCACAGAATACGTAATTAGAATCAAATGGAATTCCTGTTCAAAATGAAACGTCAGGGGTTGAACAGAATGCAAAAAGAGATGACCAACTCATTGATATAAAATTACCCAGTTAATTCAGTTAACCACTAGTACTGAATGTACAGGTTAGCACAGAGAAATTTTCACTGCTGCTAGTAATAATATTTGCTTTTAAAATGATCAAATATTTTTTTTTTATTTTTATACATTTGTGACAATAAAATGCTGAAAACGATTAAATTACTTCTTCAAATTTATGTTCTAATATACATTTAGCAACAGGAGAAGTGTTGAGAAATTGACAGTACACTTCACCTTATACAGGGAGAGGTAATTATCCCTTGTTGATTAGACATTAAATCACTGAGCTACAAGCAGTTGGTGATGCATAACTATCATTAGCATTTTAGACCATTGTACCATTTCTCCTAGTTTTGAGCAGTTTTAAAGGCAGGATAAGATACTTTTATGGCAGGAAATTTTGTGAACATGTGGAAATAAAAAATAGTAGAAGAATGGGTACTATAATTTTAAACTGGGATGATGTTTATGCACCAGCTGTTTATAGTGATCAAGAATCTAATTGACAAGGAGTAATTACTGCATCTCTAAACATGGTGAAGAGTGCTTTCAGTGTGATATGGCTGGAGAAAGGCCATATGAGGAAGGACCCACATGTTTGACAAATAATTTTGTCTTTTCATTCTGTTTAATGGCTTTAACATTTGAGGCTAACTTCTGTTCTGAATTGTATGTGTGTATCTCCTCTGATGTCAGTGGGTTTGCCTTCACATAATGGAATTTGGAAAAGTAAAGTGACTTTGCATGCATAATTAAAGCAGACTACACTTGAGTTGTATTTCCATAATGGTCTAGCATCCCAAACAAATGCATATCTTATTCTGTAACAGTGCTTAAAAAAGAGAAATTCTGCATAAATCATACAAACACATTAGGATCTAACCGCATGTTCGGTGTTTTATGGAATTATGAGACAAACTTTTCCCTTACTGTAATAGCAGGAGACATTTCAGTTGATATTTGACAACAAATCTTTAAAGAAAGTCAGGCTGACATGAGAAGAAAATACCACTGAATCATCTGACAGTTCAATTTGAATAGTCATTGAACTAAGGTCCCAGAAAGGTTTAAATATTTGGCTAGATACGTCATTTGGAAATGACATGAAAATGGAAGTGAGAACAATCCTGTGACACTACAGAAAATACCTTAAAAATAATTTGAGATACTTTAAAAAATAAAAAAATAAATATATATATTTATGCACTATATATATATATTTCACACGGGCCACTATCTAGTCATGCAAAAGACATGCAACTGTATTTCATACTGTTTTGTGTTTATCTGTCTTCCCGTTGATAAATTTTACAGTGGTAGAGAAGTACAAAATATTGAATTCCAAAAAATTTCTTAGAAATATATGGCCATGTGAGGATAGAGACCCCTATAGTGATGTTTTTATAGTTTTTCAGAGATTTCTCTTGAACCGTATCTCTGTAGGAGGGCCTCATTTTAGTTTTGCTTAATTCCAAATTATTATTTCCTATGATTAAACCTTATACCAGAGTAATAATCTCCCTGTAGCCTGATGTTAACAGCAGTCAAATAGCCTGTCATGGTATACGTAATATGACACTGTTCTTTCATTGATAATTTCATCAGTGTTTACCAGTCAGCCCTTAATCTCTTCTTTGTAAACCTTTTCCTCCATATCAGAATCATTGAGATTTTTCTTCAATAATCATATTTGCTTGACCTACACTTTTTTTCTCTTGTTTCTTCTTGCTGCATTCGCAACTGTGCCATGTAGAGCAATATTCCTGGTCTTTAATATTCATTGAGTAGCCTTTTACTTCTCTACACAGTACTGGAAATTTAGAGCAATTTACTATCAGCCTATTAAATATCTTTTTTTTTGAAATTACAATATTCCAGTTATTTGCTTTGCCATTGATTTAGATTTTTGTCTCGCTTTTTGGTATTTAACATTTCTGAAGCAACCAGATTTTTATCAATTTCAAAACATGACCCTACCTTCAAAAACAGCATGCAGAATAGCTAAATATGTCTGAAACCCAGAAAAACAATTGCAATAAGGAAATCACATAACAGAGTTTCCTAGAGTAAAGTTAAATGTCTACTTCTGCTTTTGCAAGAAAAGACACTTCCTTGGAGATCAAAGGGAATTATATTAAGTTTTTCAGGAAACTACAATATCTTCTGATCCAAGTGTAGCACACGTACATCGAGATAGCTTTCATTAATATATACAACACCAAGTGTGTATATGCAGTGTGTGTAACAACCTTACAACCGTATGTAACCATAACTATAGCAGTATATATGAAAAATAAACCTCTACTAATAGAAAACATGACCCATTGCACAAAGTTCTCATTCTGAGGAAAAATGAAGGAACTGACACATACAAAATGATAGTCATGTCATTTGATTCACTAATAACAAGCATCCAGAGTGCAGTGTAAGAACGTATACATACTTTTTATAATTATCATAAGTATTCCATATAGTTGTATTTAACTCACAGTTTTGAAGCTTCAGGCCACAAGATAAACTCTAAATACATATCAATGACCTAATGGCCACTTGTTTAAATTTTCTGATGATGTATCAATTGCTTATCTTATCACAGTTTCACCACTAAAGGATTATTAAGAAAAAGGATTATGTGTTGAAAAGTAATAAAGGAAAGCCACTGAATCTGATAGTTATCTAAACAATTGCAATATGAGTTATAAAACTAGTTAAAACTTTCAACCAACAGATAGATCCTTAGCTGAATTTAGGAGGTCCTTGGTGCCGCTGTCGCTGTGATGATTAATTTTACCCTGGTGGTGAGATTCAAAATTACATTCCACAGTTTACTCAGTTTATGAATTGTGCAGACTGAAAGTGTTGCGGTTAATGCAAGATACTGGATTAATAAAGTGAGGTTTTCTGCATAATTTCTGGTATATAATCAAGAAACAGACACAAATGTGGTTCAAATATGTTTTCAAACAATCTAAACTGAAAGAGGGGGGGATTTAGATTGGAGATTAGAAGGAAATTCTTCACTCAGAGGGTGGTGAGGCACTGGAACAGGTTGCCCAGAGAGGCTGTGGATGCCCCATCACTGTAGATGTTCATGACCAGTTTGGATGAGGCCCTGGGCAACCCGATCTAGTGGGTGGCATCCCTGCCTATGGCATTATACCTTTGAGGTCCCTTCCAACTCAAGCCATTCTATGATTTAAACTGCAGCAATACTAGTGTAATTCTCTTACTTCCCAGGAGAGTGTTCTAATCACTCAGTTACTAGCTAAAGGGAGGACTGTGGTCTTTTCAACATATCTTAAGATACTGAGCCCTTTTTCATAGGCCTTTACAGAATTGTCCACATTGTCTCAGATGCCTAGAAGATTCCTAGATTTGTTTCTCATCCAGGAAATCTGAGCTCAAGGACAGGCAGGAGTTCCAATGTACTTCTGTGTGCTTAGTGTTCACCTAATCCTGCTTACTACAAGAGACTGGACAGAGATCACAGACAGAGATATATTTTGGGCATCGTTTAAAGAATTCTTTGCAAATAGTGAGCTTTATCTATCATTCCTAGATTCTATCAATGTTATTGTACTATTTCATGGTTAACATGTTCATTTATTAGATATTATTATTAATAAAATGAGTCTGCAGTTAAGATATTGTGCACTTACATATAAAGAAGATTTCTAAATATATGTATATACATTTAGAGATCAGTTATTCTGAAACTAGAAACAATTCTATTTTCATGCTTGTAAGACATTTCTGTTCTTCTTAGATAAAGCATGATTTTACCTTATTCTGTATTTTGGGAATACTCAGTATCATTTGTGATTTTAAAATGACCATTTCCCTTTCAGCATAAATTTAATGAGAACTGTTTTTCTTTTTTCTGGCTTTCTTTTGCCTTCCAGGTGAAACCACTCTAAGGTCATACACTGAAGCAGAATGTTAGTTGTCACATCCTTACTTTGTTACCCTAATGAAGAATCTGGTGGATGGTGATTCTGACCCAGTTGCAAGATGTTGATGTTTCTTTAAGATGTTTTCTACATTATGCTTCTGGAAAATAATTTCTTTTATATTTGGACAGTCTATGGTTCACTGCAAAATGTCTGCATGAAATCAAAGAACCTATCAAATTGAAGACAACCTACTGAGATAAATTTATTGAATATACTTTCTCACAAGACATCTCTTTGAGGTTTTGTCATCCTTTCTCATTTGCATTATATATATATATATATAAATCAGCACACAGTATTATAAGTAAAACCTTTAAAAGATAATCAGATGGGTATTTCAGAAATAATCATTTTAGTTTCTATTCAGAAAGCACAATAAAAGTGCATTGGGAAGGAACACTGAAGCTGAAGAATATAAAAGGGAGAAGAAAACCCAGAAAACATAATAATTTTGTTGTCTCCTGAGCCAGAATGAATTTCACAAAGAGATGTGTTCTGATTTATACTTTCTTGAATGCAAAGAGCAGAACCCCCTGAACCCTGCTGAGAGAACACAGAAGAGTACCAAACTGAGTAACCTACTTTTCCAACCATGAAATAAACTTCAGCCAGAACAGGTGCTAAACTAGCTGCCATTACTGCCTCTCCACATTCCCTCCAAATGATTCACCCATCGCACTGTGATTTTGATGACCTTTAGTGGCCTTCTACTACAGGGTTACAGCATCAGTGGATAAGGGAAGAACAACTGACATCATCTACCTGGATTTGTACAAAGCATTTGACACTGTCCTGCATGACATTTTTCTCTCTTAAATGGATGTAACAGATGGAGCACTCTGTGGATAAGGAATTGGTTGGATGGTCACACTCAAAGACTTGCAGATTTCATTGGCCCTTTCAATCCTCTTCCCTTTGTCCTTTCATATAGAATTCAGTAATTAAGTAAAGACAAGCATCCAAGTTAATCTGCCCATTGCCTTATTTCCTTTTTAGAAAAACTTGATTTAAAGATTTATCTAATCATTTATATCACTTGTTAGTGACTCTATCCTTTCTGGTAAGAAAGATGGTTCATTTCATCTCTGTGTAGGTAAATATGTATTTAATAAAATAGTAGTAAAACAGTGGTACCCTGTGCTGGAAGGAAGATCATCAACCCTATATCATGAGTAGCTTCACCTAGATAAGATATAAGACAGTGAATAATAGAAAGTTTGTGCACCCGTATGGCCACTTTGAAAACCTGCTAATTCTCTCTGGGTTTCAGAACACATTCAACTTTTCATAAATATCCTCTCAACCTGAAAAGATCAGTTACTAATGAGGTATAAATAACTTTGTTTGTTCAAAGTGTCAAATCACTTGCAATGTATGCAGGTGGATCAGGAGAAGCTAATGATATTGAACTCAAATGCCAAGCTGGAGAAATGAAAACTCCAGTTTCACCAGTGAAACTTCTGGCATATTTATTTTGCTTCAGATGCTACACAGACTGTTACACAGGAGATTATGATGTGTAGAAGCAAGCCAAAAATCACCATGACAGAACGCTGCTACCCTCTATCCTGAGTCAGCCAACTTTTCTCCTTGACTCTTACACATTTTTTTGAATATTCTTACATCTGAAAGCAATGCAGCCATTCAGATCATGAATGATCAGACTAGTTTCCCAACACAGGCCAGTTTTTTTCATCATAGAAGGATCTTTCAGGAAAAAGAACTAATCAATCCACAATTCACTATTTAGCATAAAAATAAAAGAGATCCATAACCTGTGTCCCATTTCAAAATGATTTTTTTTTTTTTTTTCCCTCCATCTGTGCATCAGAGGACAACAGTAAAAATTTCAAAAAAAAATTTGGATACCAAAGATGGAATTAACCTTATTTCATTTTAGCTATCTGGAAAAAAAAAAAAAAAAAAAAAAAAAAAAAAAGAGAGAGAGAGAGAGAAAAGAGAATTATTTCTGTGTGTGTGTGATTAGAGCCTGAGAGCCTGATAAAACAGATTGAGAAGTACACCATGAAGGTTAGACTTTAAATTATAGCACATGGTAAAGAATAATGGTTCATTTCTATTGCACTGACTAAAAACTGCTAGTTATCACAAATTTAGAAAATTCAAGCCATTTTGTATTATTTCCACTCTACCGTTATTTCCATGAACTGTACATGTATATCTTGAGAAATATTATAAAATACCACTTCCAAATAAATGGAAAGAAGAATGTATACTAGATGCCAATAAAATAGCTACAACTGTCTGAAAAGGACAAAATAATGTTTGCCTTCTATAAAGGCTTCCAAGAAACCGAAAAAAAAAAGGGGGGGGGGGGGGGGGAGTGAGGATAAAGAGATAAAGAAAAACATAGTAACAAAAACAAACAAACAAAACAAAAACAAACATGTCTTTATTGTACTAAGGAAAAACATCACACAGTAAAACAGAGTAATTAACTAGAATTGTCTGAATTTTTAAAGTAATTAAGTTTTGGGTGTTTTTTGTACACAACATATAATAATTAAAGGTTTCCAGTACCAACTGACTATGTAGTTTCTCATAAGTCAAAACCTCCATTCATTATCTCTCTATAAAACTGTCATAAAAAGTGTATGTTATTCATGTTTTGAAGCTTTCCCAAAAGGTGGTTTTACCCTGCTGGATAGCTAAATTCCACCACAATTGTTCTCTCACTTGCCTTTCTCAAAGGAAGAGGGGAGAAAATATGATGTTTTTGAGAGGGCTCAAAGGTTGAGATAACAGTAGGGAGTTCACTCACCAGTTACCATCCTGGGCAAAATAACTCAGTGTAGGAAGATTAATATAATTTATTACTAAGAAGCTAGAGCAGTGAGAAAGACAAAACAACACAAAACAAAAAAACTACAAACACCTTCTCCCCCATCCACCGTCTTCTACCTCCTCCCCCCAAGCAACCCAAGGGACCAGGGAATGGGGGCTGCGGTCAGTCCCTGACACTTTGTCTCGGCTGCTCCTTCATGGTCACTCTCCCCCTGCTCCACATGGGGTCCCTCCCACAGGATGCCGTCCTTCCCAAATTGAGCCTGCAGGGGCTGCCCACAAGCAGCAGCTCTTCAAGAACTGCTCCCACACGGCTCCGTACCACAGGGTCCATCCCCCAGGATCAAACTTCTCCATCACGGGTCCCCCACAGGTGGGTGGCAGCACACCCCAGGCCCCCTGCTCCTGCATGGGCTCCTCTCCACGGGCTGCAGCTCCAGCCTGGGGCCTGCTCCTGCGGGGGCTCTCCATGGGCTGCAGCCTCCTCCAGGCCACATCCACCTGCTCCACCGGGGGCTCCTCCACCGGGGGGCTGGCAGCCCATGTGGGACCCATAGGCTGCAGGGGAACTGCCTGCTCCACCAGGGGCCTCTGCACAGGCTGCAGGGAACTTCTGCTCCAGCTCCTGGAGCACCTCCTGACCTCCTTCTGCACTGACCCTGGGGGCTGCAGGGCTGGTTCCTCATCTGCTCTCCCAGAGGCTCACCCAGCGATGCTCCCTGGCTCAGCTCTGGCCAGCAGTGGGTCCCTTTTGGAGCCAGCTGGAGCAGGCTCTGATCTGACATGGGGCAGCTGCTGGGCTCCAGAGGCCACCCCTGCAGCCCCTCTGATGTCAAACCATTGCCATTTAAACCCAATGCACTACTAGAGTTATAACTGGAAAATAATATTCGTAATGTCTAAGATGGAGTGTGTTTGTAAATTTAACATTAACATTTAAAATTAACATTTAAATACATTAATTAAAAACAGCAGCATGGACAGCAAGGAAGGCTACGGAGTTGTTATGATACATTATTATTACATTTAAATTAAGATACTATCTGTCTTTAATTTCCAAATTCTACACAAAAGATAAGCAGATATTTATATTTTTATTTTATCAGAGCAACTCAAGTCTTTAGTGTCCTAGAAAAAGAATTCTAATATTTTTCTTTAGATTGCTACATATAAAAATGAGTTTTTCACTTAATTTACTCACTTCTAGCTCAGCACAGTAGTATTCAGTGTCACTTTATGTTTATTGAGAAATAAGACAGAAACATTTGATAGCTATTATGCTGTATTTAATATAGACAAGTTCAAGTGGAAAGACATTAACTTCTTTTGAGAATGGACATTTGAGAATGGCTCATATTCAGCTGACTATCAACCATCACTCCCAGGTCCTTCTCTGCCAGGCAGCTTTCCAACCACTCATCTCCCAGCCTGTAGATCTGCTTGGGGTGGTTGCACCCCAGGTGCAGGACCCGACACTTGGCCTTGTTGAACTTCATACAGTTGACCTCAGCCCATCAGTCTTGCCTATCCAGATCCTCCTGCAGAGCCTTCCTGCCCTTGAGCAGATCGACACACACACCTAACTTGGTGTCATCTGCAAACTTACTGAGGGTGCACTCGATGCCCTCATCTAGATCATCGATAAAGATATTAAAGAGGACCGGCCCCAGTACCAAGCCCTGGGGGACTCCACTAGTGACCGACCTCCAATTGGATTTGACTCCATTCACCACAACTCTTTGGGCTTGGCTATCCAGCCAGTTTCTAACCCAACGAAGCATACGCCAGTCCAAGCCACCAGCAGACAGTTTCTTGAGGAGAATGCTGTGGGAAACGGTGTCAAAAGCCTTGCTGAAGTCAAGGTAGAGCACATCCACAGCCTTTCCCTTGTCCACCCAGCATGTCATTTTGTCATAGAAGGAGATCAGGTTTGTCAAGCAGGACCTGCCTTTCATAAACCCATGCTGGCTGGGCCTGATCGCTTGCTTGCCCTGTAAGTGCCACGTGATGACACACAAGATAATCTGCTCCATGAGTTTCCCTGGCACTGAGGTCAAACTGACAGGCCTATAGTTCCCCGGGTCTGCCCTCCGGCCCTTCTTGTAGATGGGCGTCACGTTTGCTAGCCGCCAGTCAACTGGGACCTCCCCCGATAGCCAGGAGTGCAGATAAATGATGGATAGTGGCTTGGCCAGCTCCTCTGCCAGTTCTCTCAGTATCCTTGGGTGGATCCTGTCCAGCCCCATCGACTTGCGCACATCCAAGTGCCATAGCAGGTCACCGACCATTTCCTCATGGATAGTGAAGGCCACATTCTGCTCCCCATCCCCTTCCACCAGCTCAGGGTACTGGGTATCCAGAGAACAACCGGTATTGCTGCTAAAGACTGAGGCAAAGAAGGCATTAAACACCTCTGCCTTTTCCTCATCTTTTGTAACAAGGTTCCCCCCTGCATCCAGTAAAGGATGGAGATTCTTCTTAATCCTCTGTTTTGCATTGATGTATTTGTAAAAAGATGTTTTGTTGTCTTTAACGGCAGTAGCCAGATTGAGCTCCAGATGAGCTTTGGCCTTTCTAATTTTGTCCCTGCACAGCCTTGCAACATCCTTATAGTCTTCCTCAGTGGCCCGCCCTTTTTTCCAAAGATTATAAACCCTCTTTTTTCTCCTAAGCTCAAGCTGCAACTCTCTGTTGAGCCAGGCTGGTCTTCTTCCACGCCAGCTCGTCTTTGGGCACGTGGGGACGGACTGCTTCTGTGCCATTAAGATTTCCTTCTTGAATAGCGCCCAGCCTTCCTGGACTCCTCTGCAAACTCTACCATTTTGTGGTCACTCTGCCCAAGACAGTTTCCAACCACCACATCTCTCACCAGTCCTTCTCTGTTTGTGAAGAGAAGGTCTAGCAGGGCACCACCCCTGGTAGGTTCACTAACCAGCTGCATCAGGAAGCTATCTTCCACGCTTTTCAGAAACATCCTAGATTGCTTCCTCTGGGCTGTGTTGTGTTTCCAGTATATGTCTGGGAATTTGAAGTCCCCCACAAGAACAAGTGCCGACGATTTTGCAACTTCTGTCAGATGCCTGTAGAACTATGCATGTAGAACTTTCCATGCATGAAAAATAGTATTTGAAAAAGTACAACTGTATTAGAAATATAGACATATAATATATTATTATTTTGATTTTTTTTTTTTTAAGGCAGTCTATGGTTTGCATTCTCAGAAATGAAAAGCAAACACTAAGATGTAGTCATGGATAAAACAAGCATCTAGCACAAAATAAAAAGATTACTTAGCATAATGCCATAATTTCATCACTTGAAACTGGACATGTTAGGAATTTGCCACAATATATGGAAAATTCATGCTACTTTTAAAGTTTTTTACAATTCCAGTAATGTAGTCACAGCAGTGGAATCACAAACATAGCAAAAATTTTTGTCCTATCAATAGCTAATTCTTAGCAAAGAGTCCCCAACAAACATACTAACAATTGTTTAACAAGCTTTCTGAGATTAGAATAATTAAAATTAGTTTAAGAATTTATTCAAAACTGATCCTACATGTTTTTGTTTGTTTGTTTGTTTTACAACCATTATTTTGAGTAACTGGATCATACAATCAAAGTGAAGGGGACAGACAAGTACATCTTTGTTTCCTCTACAGCTTTTCAAAATTTAGCTTCAGTTTCCACATTTTAAGAAAACATGGTTTAAGTACTTTAATTTATCAGGTGTTTGAGTTACTGAAGTTATGAAGCTTTTAGTTTCATATTTTAAATAAGCATCCAAGTGGGACACCCAAAACATCTTTGTTGGTTTTGATCTGCTTTTTAAATGGCATAACAAGATGACAAAAAATGGCTCAGATCAAGTGACATATAATCTTACAATTTGCCTGGGGACAATTTTAAGAAATCCTCTGACCTTCAGAGGAATCTGAAAATGAGGGAGATTAAATTAAAAATAGTTAGAAAAGACACTACAGAACTTTTATTTCTATCTATAACATTCTAAAATTCTACTCAAAGACAAAAATGAATAAATAAATGCACCCAATGTTTCATTTGATTGCTGACTTCAGAACACTTATTCAAATGTGTTCAAATTGTTTAGGACTTCACTGTTACTGTGATTGACATAGAGACAAATGAAGGAAAAGATTTATTAGTTCTTATAGAGTGAGTTTTCTGGCCAAACATATCTTTTTTTTTTTTTTTTAATTGACATTTTTCTCTGTCTCAGTGCCTTTCTTTTTCTTCTATCAGTGTTATAATAATCGAACTACAGCTAAGATAGCAACCTAGAAATCTCAGAGTGCCTATCACAGGCATGAAATCTTTCAATATCTCTACTTCAGTTCATCCAATTAGGACTTTTTTCAGAGTATGTTCTCAGACTCTGACCCCTAATACACTGCTCAATTTACAATAAATGCCTGCAAAACTTGGAATGTTCTGGTGAATTCAATAACTCCATAAAAATTACTTTGCTACAGCTGTTGGTTCTCTCATCCTTTATACAGTGTCATATTTACTATATATGCCAGCACTAAAGCAAAACAATACTTTTTTTTATTATTATTTTTTTTTTAATAGAATATCTTGTGTTGGAGAGGACCCACAAGGATAATTGAGTCCAACTCCTGGCTCCACAGAAGACCACCCAAATATCAGACCATATGTCCAAGAGCATTGTCCAAATGCTTCTTGAACTCCAGCAGGCTCAGTGCTGTTACCACTGCTCTGGAGATCCTGTCCTAGTCCTTTTCCTAACACCCAGTCTGACCCTCCCCCGTCCCAGCTCCATGCCATTCCCTTGGGTCCTGTTGCTGTTACCAGAGAGAAGAAATCAGTACTTACTCCTCTTGTCCCCTTGTGAGGAAGCTTTAGGCTGCCATGAGGTCTCCCCTCAGTTCCTTCTTCTCGAGGCTGAACAGAACAAGTGACTTCAGCTGCTCCTCATATGTCACCATCTTCGTAGCCCTCCTTTGGAAAATCTCTAGTAGTTTTATGTCCTTCTTATACTGTGACACCCCAAACTGTACACAGTACTTGAGATGAGGCCACACCAGCTCAGAACAGAGCAGGACAATCCCTTCCCTCTACCAGCTAGCAATGCCATGCCTGATGCACCCCAGAATACTGTTGGCCCTTTTGGTTGACAGGGCACACTGTTAAGTCATGTTGACTTCTGTCATGAACCTTGTTGTCAAGGCAGCATAAAATATCTGTTTTGATTTTTTTCTGTCAGATGCATTCCCTATATTAAAAGTGTATGTTTTTGCCACAGAATATTCTTTTTTCACTATTTGTTCAAGCAGCAGGTTTTGAAGTGAACAACTTCTGAGCTGCTAACATTCTGAAAACATGCCATATCTTTTTAGAAAAATGCTTACCCAAGGCAGCTAGGGAATGCTTGAGAAATAATCAGGTGATGGATGTTTTTGTTTCAAAGTAAATGCCATAATATCAGTAAACAATTGAAATTTTCAAATGCCATAACAAAAAAAAAAAAAAAAAAGAAAAATAAAAAAAAGAGAAAAATAAAAGGAACAAAAAAGAATGAAAAAGAATAAGAATGAAGAAGAATAAGAATGGAAAAGAAAGAAGGGGAAGGGGAAGGCGAAGGAAGGGAAGGGGAAGGGGAAGGGGAAGGGGAAGGGGAAGGGGAAGGGGAAGGGGAAGGGGAAGGGGAAGGGGAAGGGGAAGGGGAAGGGGAAGGGGAAGGGGAAGGGGAAGGGGAAGGGGAAGGGGAAGGGGAAGGGGAAGGGGAAGGGGAAGGGGAAGGGGAAGGGGAAGGGGAAGGGGAAGGGGAAGGGGAAGGGGAAGGGGAAGGGGAAGGGGAAGGGGAAGGGAAGGGGAAGGGGAAGGGGAGGGAAGGGGAGGGGAGGGGAGGGGAGGGGAGGGGAGGGGAGGGGAGGGGAGGGGAGGGGAGGGGAGGGGAGGGAAGGGGAGGGAAGGGAAGGGAAGGGAAGGGAAGGGAAGGGAAGGGAAGGGAAGGGAAGGGAAGGGAAGGGAAGGGAAGGGAAGGGAAGGGAAGGGAAGGGAAGGGAAGGGAAGGGAAGGGAAGGGGAAGGGAAGGGAAGGGAAGGGAAGGGAAGGGAAGGGAAGGGAAGGGAAGGGAAGGGAAGGGAAGGGAAGGGAAGGGAAGGGAAGGGAAGGGAAGGGAAGGGAAGGGGAGGGAAGGGAAGGGGAGGGGAGGGAAGGGGAGGGAAGGGAAGGGAAGGGAAGGGGAGGGGAGGGAAGGGGAGGGGAGGGAAGGGAGGGGAGGGGAGGGGAGGGGAGGGGAGGGGAGGGGAGGGAGGGAAGGGGAGGGGAGGGGAGGGAAGGGGAGGGGAGGGGAGGGGAGGGAGGGAGGGAAGGGGAGGGAAGGGAAGGGAAGGGAAGGGAAGGGAAGGGAAGGGAAGGGAAGGGAAGGGAAGGGAAGGGAAGGGAAGGAAGGGAAGGGAAGGGAAGGGAAGGGAAGGGAAGGGAAGGGAAGGGAAGGGAAGGGAAGGGAAGGGAAGGGAAGGGAAGGGAAGAATGAAAGGATTGATAGAGAGATAGAGAGATAATATATTTGATTGATTAAAATATATTTGATTGTTAAAAAATAATTAATTTGATTGATAGAAATTCCTTCTGAATTAGAATTTTGCCTGCTTTATATTCCACAATATTTACACAATTTTTAATAGGAAAGTAAAAAAAAAAAAAAAGTTTCTTAAAGTTTCCTTGAGGTTTGTAAATTTCCACTATACACATCAACATTTTTAGACAGGAAAATTATCTGGCAAACTCTGGAATACAATGACTCTATCTAGTCTATACCAGACAAGCTTCTTAAAGGAGGGATTAAAACTACTCTCTAAATTGATGAAAATTTGAGGAATATTTGCTTCAGGTGGAAGCAGGGTTTCTTTCTGCTTAGTGTGAAATGTGTTCATCTGATTTGTGTCAGTATGGAACAATGCTAGGGCTACATGTTATGATGAATGTGACCTTGTGTCTTACATACCCTTGGATAACTACAAGTCTAAGAAAAACAGAGCGGTTAATGTATATAGGTCTTGTATCTTGCAAAGGAATGTTTTAGCAATTCGTGTCAATAGAGAGCTTGGAGGGAAATGTATTTGTAGGGTTTTCCTTGAAGTCTCTGATATCTGGGGGGTTTCAGAATAACTGCTAACTATTATGACTATTGCATGGGACACTATGCAAGCTTTTGATATCTGGCCAGGAGATTAAGGAGATGAGGAAAGCTGAAGAACGATTAAAAGACAAAGCTTGCAGGGGATGCTGCACAAGTCTCTGACATACAGCCAAGTTGGACAAAGGAGAAGGACAAGAGGGAGGAAGACTATGAGCCTTCAGCACAAGAGACCCCCAGAGACCTCCAGAGGGACCACCAGAAACTGATACGCATGCTCCAGTAGGAGGGTTTGGATTCTGGAAATTAATTATAATAACCCTGTTTTTTTAGAAGTAGTAATGAATATGTATTAGCCTAGGAGCATAAAAATCAGCTGCTTGACTTAAATGGTGTATGTCTTGGTGGAGCAGAGACTCCCAGTGCACCCAATGCTATTTGCTTACCTCTATTCCTTTAATAAATTGTAAACTTTAATTATAGTCCTATTTTGAAGACTGAGCCATTTATAACATTAGTCACCTAAATTCTATGGCAATTTTACAGTATCAGGATTTTTATTTCTCATCATGATACTTTCACATGTATTTATCTCCTGAAACCTACAAGAACCAGTAATTCAAGTCAGAAAGTTACAAGGAAATAATGTTGCGAACAGGAGCAGCATAATGTTGAGAACAGGAACATTGCTCGGCTCACTGAGACACCCATTCCCGTAAGACATTTTAAAATGTGTTTTAATTATTCATTCTAAAGCAGCCATCCAGTTCCTGAATGCCATAAAATATTTAAACTTGGTATGAAGAATGACAAATGAAAGTCCTGTACCTGATTTGTAAAAGTGCATGTCTAACTTCAGAGTTGCTACCAAAAAGGTTTCTCACTAGGCATCCTGAGATGTAAGAAATGATATATGGCAGTTATAATGAAAGTATAATAAGAGCCTAACTTTTTTAATATGAAGTAACTAATTCAATTTCTACCTGAAATTAATTCTGTGTTCTGCACAGAAGACAGTAAATATGTATATGCCACTGTAAGCATAAGTAATTTCATTTTTTTGTGTTTTGGCATTACTGTATCAGACTACTAAATCCTCTGAGATTTCTGATGATCTTATTTCCCCCATCTCTAGAAATTCCACAAGGTTATTGCACTTTGTTGGCATCATAACTCTTGTCAGATGACGTGAATTGTAATCATGCAGTCTTTTTGTCTAGCAGTAATTTGGCATTTCTGAGCATGAATGTTGATGGCTTCTGAAATACAAATAAATTATTTGGAACACGGTATATGGAATCTTGGCTTCAGAGGTATCCTGTTGCTGTTTTCTGTCTAATCACAAAACAATATATTTAATTAATTCTGATTTAAGCACAGAAACTAACCACAACTTTTCATCTTATTTTATGTGAAATTAGAAAACAGGAGGAACCAATACATCAAGATGGTCCTTGACAGTTGTATTAAGAATAATTAGGTTAAAAGCTTCATGATATTAGATTTTCTCTGGAAGCAAACATTGTAACTATGTTAACATGAAAATGAAAATCTTTAATCTGAGTCTGATACAGCTGAATATTTTAAGTAAATATTCAATGGAATAAAAACTTGTATTACACAGCTAACACTAATGTACCATTATTTATTTGAAACAAGATAGCCATATAAAAATGTCCTCAGACTTCTGGAACCATTTTTTTGGCTCAGCATTTTCTAAAGATTGATTCACATAGGATTGAATTGTAAGAACTGAATTTAGGTTGTCCAGAGAAGGTGTGGATGCCCCAGCATTGGAAATGTTCCAAGTAACATTGGATGGGGATTTGAACAACCTGATCTGGTTGGTGGAAGGTGTCCCTGCCCAGGAGGATTGGACTAGATGATCTTTAAGGGTCTCTTCCAATACAAACCATTCTATGATTCTATAACTCTATGATTCTATGATACCTATTTCACATCACTCCGTATTGGTTTCCCAGTAGGTATTTATATAGCTATAACTTTCAACTTTCCACCACTTATCCAGTATTTTGGAACAATTTTTTTTTTATTTATTTATAAATAGGTCATCAACTTTATCCTGATGTTGCCAAGGCCCTTGGCCAAAAAAAAAAAAAAAAAAAAAAAAAAAAGTAAAAAAAGTAAAAAATAAATTAAAAAAAAAAAAAGCAGTTTTACTTAATTGCTAAGACATCTGCTTTCTGTTTCTTACCTCTCCATTCATTTTAGGGAAAGCATACAGTTCCAATGCAATATTTCTCCTTTTTTTTCTTCAGTAATTTCTGATACAGATAGAAGTTTGGATATCAATATCCCATTATTATAGTTTATTCTACAAAAATATTCATTGTGACAATCCTGTCAGCTTGATTTTGTAATAAAACTTCAAGTACTTTTTGTTTTATTTCTATATTCCTATTTTTTTATTTTGTTTCGTTTTGTAATTATATTTGGACACTTCAAGTTCAGTAGATTGTGCCATTACTTTCATTCTTTCTTCATTTATGGTTCTGTTACCATTTTTGTGTCCCAAGACTCTTACAGGTAATCCCTTTGACTGTACTAGTTTATTATATTCACTGTAAACTGCTTCCTTTCATATCTAAGCTAAAGGTTGAGAGGTGATGTTCTAACATCTCTTCCTCTTTCTGAATCAGATGAACCTACTGCTATTTCAGCATGAATAACCTTGATATACATTTGCTGATCTCTGTAAAAAAGGTGACATCTTTTTAATTGTCTGGGGGAGATAGTCTAATGGAGTACAGCAGTTTTTCAGTATATTGTGTCATCTATAGATTTAGACCAGTGGTTTTGCTTCTGGCATTGTGAATTGATAATTTGAATCTAAGCAAGCTATACAAATTTTAAGGAGACCTTTTTCCCTTTTTTGTATCCAAGAAAAAAGTGCTAATCATATTTGTGAGTAAGTGAGCCACCCTAAGCAGTCAGTGCTTTGGTTAATTGCAAATTAGGTAGAAATTTAGGTAAAAAATAATATCAGAATTAAAAATTAGTTTTAGTTAAGATAGACTAGTTTGATTACAAAACTTAACAGCTTCACTCAATCTCCTTTCAAATCTCTGCAATAAGTACACTACAAATATTCAGGCAATGTTATAGTGTAACAAGTTCTCTTCTTCTTTTTCTTAGACATAGACACATTATTTATTGGGTAAGCAGAGTGGATTACCTCATAGAACTTTATGCATAAGTGCATGTCTATTCTGGACTGCTTTTCAAACCCATACAATGACCACCTGATCCATGGGTCAGTTGTTCATTCCATACTAGATTGCATATCATGTTGAGATGCTTCTCTATGTATAGACAGAGAAAAGAATTTGCATGATTGTCTTAAATATTTGACTTTTAGATAGCTAAATTTGGTGAGATGAATCTAATACATGCTGCCTTGAGAGCTGTTACACCCAATAGAAAAATTGCCATTAACACAGCTTCAACTATTTGCTGCAGTTCAACATCTGTCTAAGCCCATTTACTGAGTAGTATCTATACATTTGGTTATCAAACTGAGCCTATATGTATTCAGATCACCCATGTTTTAAGGTATTCTGGATTGCCTTTAACTCTGGGCCTTTCCAGCATACTGATATGTGAAAAACACCATCTGAAACATTTTCATCAGCATTAATCTTCCTTAGCCTTATCTATCCACAGAACTCTTGGCCCAGGATCAATGCACTAAGACCTTTCTGTACTTTTCACAGAATCATAGAAAAATCTAGGCTGGAAAGGACTTCTGGAGGTTAGTTAATCAACCCTCTGCTCAAAACAGGCCTAACATTAAATAAATCATCTCATACACAAGTGCCCATATTCTAAATTCATTGTGATTGCTCTGGCTCACAGCATAATATTTCAGAGAAACCAAAGCCAAAACTAAGCTTTTGGAATGTATACATCTTACATTTACTACAAAGCCATTATGTTGCTATACATAATGATCAGTGTCTTAAAAACTTCTGTTCAGATTCCCTACCACATGTAAGAGAGTCAGTTTGATCAAAGTTCTTAACAGTAACACAAAATCACTTCTGACCTTCCTCCAGCTGAGCCTTCCTTTTCTCATAGCCTTCATTTTGACAAGGGCTGTTATCTAAATAAGTCAGTCACACTGTTCTACATTCCTACTACATGTTCCTCCATTGAGGATATTTACGCCCCCACTATACCCAGTTCTGGAGGTAACTGACAGATGCTAGTTATTAAAAGTCAGGGCCTTTCCTACTGCTAACCACATTTTCTGAGCAGAACAGGACTTTTCTGTTTTGCTGGTTCCTGGATTACATTATTCATTTTATGAGACATCATCTATTCTTACTACAAAATGGAGATCCTAATCTGTATTGAAGTTTACCATGAAAAAGGCTAGTTCATGAAATAAAAAAGGGAATCCAATAGCAGACACATATTCTCCAGACCATTACTGTATTGTCCTTTTGGTAATTCAAAGCAAATACTGCAAAGTTTTAGGCAATTATCTAAATCTCGAAATCTCTTGAACAGAAATGGTGATTTAATGACAGTATTTCAAAGAAATTTTGAAGAATTGTTTTGTTTTGTTTTGTATTGTTTTGTTTTGTTTTGTTTGAAGACCCATTTTGTGCAATAATTTGTGACATATCTTTCCTTAGAACCTGGAAATACACTGTTGTTCAACACCTTCTTTCTGCCGAAAATTTCTGGAGTAAATTATTAAAAAGTATGGAATTTCATCTTACAAGTGAGAAAAGTTACTAGCAAAGTAGAAAACCTTTACAAGTGTGCAACATGAAGACAAGTCTTAAGAGAATTAAATATGCTAGGAATAGCATATTCTGAAGCATGTCTGAAGGAGGCAAAATTAAATGGATTTGCTTAATCTAGGAACTAATTGTCTTCATTAAAACTGGATTCAAAGATATTATCTGAACTAATAAATAAACTCTTTTATATCTCTATGCCAAGTGATTTCTTCCTTAAAACTCCCAGTCAGCATCTTGCAAATGAGTACAAAAACAGCCAAGACATACCCTAGTCTGAAAGAAACAGCCTAGTATCACACCAGCTTATCTGCACAACCCATGGTGTTTTGGTCCAAATTTTTTTCCATACTGAGATGTGCATGCAGCAGGCAAGCGGAAAGGAAGTTGTACATATAAGTTTCAAACTAACTTTAATATTTAAAATTGTTTCTAAGAACCACATGTATATAAATATTTATAAACAGCAGCACTACGCAGAAAACACCCTCCAACCCTAGTCATATTTACAATCCTCTTCCTGAAAAGGAAATCAGCATAGTTACAAAGTGTTGTGGAACTGCAATGATTTCTATCAGAAAATCTGGTGACTTTTGTCTGAAAGCAGGATTCTAAGAAAGGGCATATCAGCCACATTCAGAAGGAATCAGAGACTATTTATTAAAATGTCTGATGCTCTGGGCTTAAAAGATCACTTAAGTATATATATATGTGTATATATATGTATACATTCCTCACATATAAAATATTGTAAAATTTTCACAAGTGAAGAAAAATGTGGATAGCTATGTTTTCTGTTTATCATATTCATCCTGTGTTTGGTTACCCCTGATATTATTGTAATTGTAGAATTTTGATGTAGTTTGAGTGTTCTTCAAACAGCAAACCTGAATCTGCTGAAAAACCAGACAGCACAAAAACAAAGAATCAAATAAAAACAAAGAAAAAAGGAACAAAAAAGCATATCTTCCTTCGTCAAAAGAACATTTAGTCTCACATTTATTTTATTTAATTAAATCTATGCTTCAAATTTACTTCTATTTCTGATTAATTTAAATACTGATTTATTTATTTATTTATTTTTAATCTATTATAATTTTATTTACTATAAAATTTGAAAAGATTTGTAAGGATAAATAATTCCCCTGAAATAAAGTTAATCGTGAATATAGTCATGCTGTTGACTACAGTAGAAGCAGGATAGAGACCAATGTTCTGATTCAAACCACTTCATATAAGATATTAAATTTACTGCTGAGACTCCAGCAGAATTAATCAGCCTTCATTGAAATATTTTTCCCGGCAGAGTGCTCATCTATCCATTAATTGCCATTTATGGCGGTATAGGAAGTCACTCGTGGACATACAGAAAGTAAGCGTGATCAAGCGTGTTAATCATTGCACTACAACTACACAACTCAAATCTACTGATATTGTTTTGGCTTTTTATGTCATTATATGATCAAAACATTTAGATAGTTATCTTGCTAGGATTCAAGAGTTCTGGTATTCTATAAGAAATTATGAAATAGTAATAAGCTTGCTTTTTTTTTTTTCTTTTTTTCTCCTGATTTCATTAAAGCATTTGTTTCAGAAAAAAATGATTGTATTAGAGAAATAACAAAATAAAAATAATATTTTAATTTGTTTAAAGCCTCCTGATACATGGAATTATGTATATTCTTTATGTTATAATGTAAATAATGATACATGAAATCATACTGACATTTAAAAGAGCCACTCTAAAACTTTCTTGAAATATCTATTTACAGTACACTTTATATAAGTTTTGGACTGGCAAGGTTTCTTTACTTTTCTCCTGTGTGGTCACTTATAAAATTCTCTTTTGACTTAGAGTTCAATTTTACACCAGGACTTCAAAAGATGGCACAGTCTTTTGATACTTCACGTTTAACTTCTGTGGAAATATACTGAGTTGTCCAAACTGTCATAATGTCACAATGAGAAAAGGAAAAAATATTTTCCTTTATGTCTCTTTCTATGATAAATCTTCCATTGCCTAATCTATCTCTGTGCAATGCAGTATTTGATACATCTATTCTTTATTACTGTTTGTTTTTGTTTTCGTAAAAAAAAAAAAAAAATCTATTTATTAGACACTTGCTTCTTTTGGTACACCTTTCTCATGCCAGTATGACTGGAAAAACAAAAACAAAAACAAAAACAAACAAACAAACAAAAAAAAACCCTACTGTTGAAGAGTGTTCTCCAACAGCATTGCAACAAGTATTGCATCTTTTACTTTATTAAATAAGGATAAATCTAAACTATACTTGTAAATATTTAACAAGGTTTCTGTATGTAAATAGATTCGCCTCCAGAGTCTCCTTCTCTGGAGATATTCATAACCCACCTGGATGCCATCCTGCACAATGAGCTCTAGGTGGTCCTCTTTGACAGGGGAGTTGGACTAGATGATCTTCAGAAGGCCCTGCCAGCTTTGGCTGTAAGACACTTCCAGCTGTGATATTGTAATTCTGTACATATGCATTTTTGCATTAAAGTACAGATTTATCTAAAGCTGAGCTAATGCCGCTATTTGTCTTCATAAACTATCATTATTTTTATCATTATTACTATCATAAACTAAAACATTATTTTTTGAATAATGTGATTATTTTTATTCTGATTCCTGGATAAAAGATCCTTGGCAAAAATCACCTGTTCTGTAAGTGGACGTTATGCTTCAGTCTCTAAGAGTGACTGTCTTTGAGCTCAGTTAAAGCTTTGCAGAGTGGAAAGATAACTTCCAAGCAATCTATTTCTTTCACTACCCCACAGGCAATAAGAAGTGTAAATGAGGCACTCAGCAAATCATTTAGTGAGCGTTTAATGCAATTACAATGTGATGAAGACTGTTTTAAAGATCTCAATTTATAATTTATATTACAATGGAAGTGAGAAAGCTGTGTTTGATTTTGTTTTTGTTTTGTTTTATTTCTATCATAGAACATGGCTTAAAAAGCTACTTGGAAAAACTGGATATATAGAAACCTTGGAATATTTTCTTAAAGGGAGAAAAAGAGGTCAACGTTTCATTGGAATACCTGTTTATTTTTACCTCTGAAAATCCATAAAAGTGAATGAACTATTCACCTTTCTCATCAAATTAGGGCTTCTAGAGACAGTATTGGTATAACATAACCAACACAGAAACACATCTGGAGAAGAATGAAGACTTCTCATTCTCTTGTCTTTGTTTTCTCCTTTCTTCCAATTTCTATAACCCTTTATGTTTCTTTGTTAAGATAAGAAACCATGCTGCTTTTTGGAAAAAGATTTGAGAGTAAACTTGAGATTCACTTAGATCAGAGTCCTGAAAGAATTCTCTGCTGTGGAAACACTGGGCAATGTGGCTATGAGCATCTGCAAGAGTCATAATACCCTATGACTGTCCCCCTTCAGGAATCATAAGACTGTGTAGTCATGCAGGACATAAATGTCTTTCAGCTAAAGCCCACAATTTGTTGTTGTTGTTGTTGTTGTTGTTGTGTGTGTGTGTGTGTGTCTGTTTGTTTGTTTTAAAGAGATAATACTATGACATGTTTTGCAGAAGCAAATAAAAATGCATTTACAAAAACAAACACAAAAAGAATTAGAAAGATATGAATAGCATTTATTTAGCATTATTTGCTTATGGGTTAGATATAAGACAATGAGAAGGCTTGTGATTTCTCCATTGTGTAGAGTCCAGTTTTCTTTTCTTGATATAAGTGACATAAAAAAATAATATTGGGCCCCTTGGGCTTCATTCTGCAGAGTTCTGCTATTTTGCCCCTCTTAGGGGTAATAATCATCCTAGTTTCTCATGAAGATTTGTTCACTGCAAGTTTAGCGTGATATTACCCTTGCCATCATAGCTTATTCATTTACATTTTGATTATTTTACATCTGTCTGCTCCTAGCCAGTTCCCATATCTGGGTATGGATTCTTGGCTTAGTATTATCACCTGTTTTCTTTAGATCTAGAATTTTATCTACTTTATTACATTTTTTTTCTTTGCAGTTTCTTTTGCATTGCAGTTCATATTATTTCTTTCACAGACACTGTCAGTGAAGGCAGACAAAGACAGTGAGAACTTTCCTTTTACTCATTCCTTACTGGTAGAGATCTGAACTTGTGATAATTCAGTGTAAAAAGACAGCCCAGATTAATTTTTGTCCTTTTTTTACTTTCTTTTTTTTTTTTTTTTTTTTTTTTTTCTGTAAACATTGGAACGTTGGCTGAACCTTTCCCTTTGATTGAATCATACATTGAGGTTTTAAAACATTTTCCTCCATATTTGGGTGAAGGCTTTGGTTGTGGTTTTGTTTGTTTGTTTGTTGTTGTTTCTTTGTTTGTTTTATATATTTTTTCCTTCTATTTTCATAAGTGCACCTGTCCATATTTGATCAAAGAAAAATGGATCATATTGAAATCAAAATGCTGTTTTACCCAACATTCTGACTGACGGCAATAACTCTGTTGATATCCTGTCATTTCATTCACTATACTAACTACTCATTCCCTTGTTTACCTTTTAAACTCTCATATTTTAATTAAATTACCTGCCTCCAAAGCTATTTGCACTCCTTCACAGTATTAAATCATATTAATCCTTTTGCATACAGCTTCATATCATGCCATTCCAGAAGCCACCTTTCTCAGATTATTCAAGGGCTCTAATTCTATTATTTTCTGAACATTGTGACATCAGACTCAAATGACACTGAAAGTACACTGGAAATGGCTGCTGCTTAGCTGTCAAGGGATTCACTGCTATAGAGAACTGCTGTAGACAAGCACACAATTGTAAATACAATTTATCCTGAGATTTTTATAAAATATGTGACGTATTTATATAACTGAGGAAATGTTGATTATCTGCTTTTTGCAAATACCTTTCTCTGATGAACTTCAATTGTTTTATTGTGTTTTTTTTTTTTTTTTTTTTTTTCTGTAAGTCAGAAATTATTTTGATAAAATCTGTTCGTTGACTTTTAGAGTAATGTTCCACTTCAGTTTTCTGTACTCCAGTAATATTTACTGTTGTCTAAGGCATTAGTTTTGTCTTTTTTTTTTTCTTTTGTATATTTATTGTTCTTTCATTTTCCCCTTGCAAATGATTTTTTTTTCTAAATGAATGTAAACAACTTATGAAATTATTGAATGACAAAAATTCAAAAAAAAAAAAAGAAATAGAAATAAAGATTGCATTGCTCAAAAGCATGGACTTAAGACCCCAAGCTTCAGAATTACAAGTTTCTGATGTATTTCCCTCATAAAGGAAAAAACAAAAACAAAACAAAACAAAACCAAAAAAAAAAAAAAAAACAGCTACATCATAGAAACTAAACTGTGTCTTCTTGGAAATTTATTATTATTATTATTATTATTATTATTATTATTAATCAGTTGCAGATATTACTTGATTTTTTTCAACACAATGAACTGTTTTGTGTGTGTAGGATGGGGAGGGCATAGGGGCATTCAGTTGCTAAGTCTCACTCTGCAGTCCATTCTTACTTCCCCTGTATCTTTGAAATCTAGGACTATATGAGTCGTAGGGAAGGCTATTTGCTTATTAAGCTTTCTTTCTCTCTTATTCTCCAGTCCTTCCAATATTGCCAAAACATGCAGTTTTTCTCCATGATGTAAAATGTCTTCTGATTTCTTTATGATAGCAATTTAAGTTAGAAGAAACAGATATGTCATTTAGCATGACAGCCTAGTAGGTGATAGAATAGTTGTGTTGGGTCTGTCTGAGCTGGAGTCACCTTTTCCCTGCAGCAGCCCACACAGTGCTGTACTCTGCACTCGTAGCTGGAACAGCACTGATATCACTCCAGTGTTGTGTCTATTGCTGCATAGCGCTGGCACAGCATCAGGACTCCTTCCAAGCCCCCAAGAGCCAGCAGGCTGGGGGTGGGCAAGTGATGGGGAGGGGACATTGCCGGGGCAGCTGACCTAAACCAACCAAAGGGATATTCCATAACACCTGATGTCACACTCAGCAATAAAAGGGGGGGCTCTCGTGGGGGAGGCAGCTGTTCCTCCTGAACAACCACTACGCGTTTGAGGCCCTGCTTCCCAGGATGTGGCCGAACACCACTCGCTGATGGGGAGTAGAGAATAATTTTTCCTCTCTCTGTGCTTCCGCGCGGACTGATTGCTTCTTTTGTCTCTGTTTTTTCCTCCCATTCCCTTTCCCTTTAATTAAACCTTTCTTATCTCAAACCTTGAGTTCTCTGTGTTGTATTTTCTCCCCCTTCCTCTTTGAAGAGAGGGGGAGTGAGAGAGCGGTTGTGGTGGAGCTCGGCTGCCCACCTGAGTAAAACCACCACAATAGTCCAGAAGACTAACAACTGAAATTGTTATCTGGTGTGGAGAAAGAAATAACTAAACTTTGTCTAACTTATGCAAGAAGAATCCAGACCTGATCAGTGATTCCCTTCGCTGGTGATGAAAATAGAGGTGAAGAAGACATTAAATGTCTTTGGCTTTTTCTGTTTTTCCAACAGATTTGTATTTCCCCGATAGATTTCTAGATCTTTATCATCCTATGTGTATGAATATTATACTTTAAATTAACTTCTTCATTACACCTTCTTACTTGGGGTCAAGCTCTTTCCTGCACTGATCCACAGAGCAACAAGAGAGAAATAGCATGTAAAAGATAAGTTCTTATTTCTGATATTCTCCCTGATCAGTCACACTCATGGCTGGCAGATTTCAGCCATGGGATCACACAGCAAGCAACTGCTAGGTGGTTCTCTTGTGACGTTGAACTTTCCTTGCTCAGAGCACGAAGCAACAAAGACACTTTACCAGACAAGAATTCATCTGGAATTTTGGAAAGTTCTTTACTGAACAGATTGAAGAAATACATTTAATTCTTTAATCTAAAATAATTATATTTTTATATTATTTGCTTATCAGTTTAGTAGATAAAGAAATGCTTACAACTCTGCAGTGGGATAACTTGAGATCTCATTTTCAAATCAAAATTAGAAATAAAAACAACACATAAAATACAAAGATACATATATAAATATATGCATACATATGCATAATACCAGATAGAAAATATGTATCCAATAAGGTGCTAATGATTTTGATAAATTTAAGTATGTGCTTAATTTTTAAAATGTAGGCACTTTTAAAAGTGCTTTTAAAAGCTTTTATCTCAATTCACTCATTATTTCCCTCTGGAATAATTATATCAGTTTACTCAGGAATGTCATGCAACTGCATGTTCTCACGCTGCTTTGGATTTTATGTTCAAAAATGTGTTTTAGTTATCTTTTTGAACAATCATTATACATTGTTCATCATTGTCAGAAAGTTTACCAGAAACATTGCAGATTTTAAGTAAGTCACTAATTTTGTTCATATACTGATCTCTTTTTGTTGTTTGGACTTTAGCAGTAATTGTGTTATTGCCTGAAGAAAATTTCTGATTATGTCAGAATGCAAGACTATATATCTGATGTCATTTAAGACAGGTGCTATTTGCATCTCAGAAATCATATTTAAAAGTTTATTTTGCTGGATGTCAAAGTAATTCAATATACAATAGTACATTGTCATGATTAAGTGACAAAAGCAATCCTAATCTCCGTATAGAGGTATATTTTCAAAATCAGCAAGAGCTGTTCAAGGGATCTCTTTGTTCTAATAGAAAACTTATTACTTTGAAATAAGTTTCAATAACCTCTCCTATCTTTTACTTTGACCAGTGTTTTCCAGAGCCTCTGATGAAGAATTGCTTGTACTGTAAAATAATAATAATAAAAAACTAAGGATCAGAAAAACCACATGCTTACACACACTTACATAAAGTAAAAAGGTGTAGTTGTAAGGTGCTGCTTCAAGGTTCAGAGCTCCATCTTTGTCTAACACCAATGTTTCATTGGTTTCAGCTAGGATAGAGTTATTTTTCCTCTTAGTATGGTGCTGTGTTTGGGATTTAGGGTAAGAATAACATTGATGTTTTAATTGTTGCAGAGCAGTGCGTACACCAAGCTAAGGACTTTTCGGCTTCTCGCTCTGTCCTGCCAGCAGGCAGGCTGGCGGTGCAGCAGGAGCTGGGATGGGACAGACCCATGAGAGCTGACCTAAATTGGACAAAGGGGTATTCCATACCATCTGAAGTCATGGTGGGATGGGGGTACCAGCTGCTCAGGGATAGGTTGGGCATTGGTCAGCGGGTGGTGCACAATTACACTGCGCATTACTTGTTTTGTACACATTATTAGTAGCAGTACTATTATCATTATTTTTTATTCCTTTCTTTTCTGTCCTAATAAGCAGTCTTTATTTCAACCCACAGGCTTCATTTTTTTCTGATTTTTTCTGATTTTTCCCCTATCCCAGAGAGGGAGGGGAGAGGGTGAGCAAATGGCTGTGTGATGCTTAGCTGCTGTCTGGGTTAAAACACAACAGCCAAGTACACAAATCAGTTCTCAAAACTTCACAGAGTATTTTCATCAATTTTCTTTACTATTTATATTTTGTTTCTTTGATTCTGGAGGTCATGGATGGTGTTTAGCTTTCTTGCCTAGATGAAAAAGTGATTGGTTTCTAATTACTGCTGTTAGAGCAAGTAAAGTATTTGTATAATACAGACACTTAACTCTATGTATTTCATAGTTATGTATTTCAGTAGCTAGAAAATTCTTACCTGTCTAATTTTTATTTTTCATTTTTTACTTTTTTTTTTTTTTTTTTTTTTTTTTTACTCAAGGTCAACCAATGTGTAAAGAAAGATCTCTTTCATCTAGGGTTAGGTTAATCATTTTAACTCAGATTAATATGTGTAATCTGTACCTATAAATTAGAGAGAAAATCTGTCTGAATACTTTGCCTTATAGCAATTTCTTAATTGTACTGTGAATGTATTATATATTGTTTACTTCTTTTTATTCTTACAGGTTTGCCCTACCTTGGATATTTACTATACTGGGAGAAGTTCCTACAAGATAGGTAGGATATATTAGGTAGGATATATATAGGTAGGATAAGGCCTTAGGTAGGATATATTCAGGAACCTTGGAGTACCAATTATCCTGAAGTTCACCTGACATCAATGTTATCCAACAAACATATTTTTTTCTTCTTCTTTTTAAAACTAGAAGTTAAATTTGCAACTTTTTCCTTACTACACCTTATATAGTTTTATTGTTTTGTTTGTTCATTTACTTTTCTAAGTGACATACTATATTATTTCAAGCCAGTCACATCATAGTTTGCTACATCACATTACAATAGGTAATGTATTTTGGCAGGTGTAACCCTTTGGGCCCATCAGTCAATAAATTATGTTCTTTATAAATCTTTTTATCATTCTGTGCATAGAATATGTTTTGTAATGAATGTAAAATGGTGTGTGACAAAAAGTAAGAACACTGCATAGAGGACAAACACTAAGTGACTGAAAAACTTCTGGAATAATTGAAGAGGTTTTTTATTGAAGGAGAATGCATTTCCACAGTAAAAATGATAAAAAATTATATAGTTATGTGGTTCCCGTTTGCTGTTATATTTGAAATACACATTTGAGTGGTTAAATATATTCTAAATCCATGTAGATTTCACATAGTGGCAATTCATATTTCAAATGAAAGCATGGCTTTGTATGTAAAGGGAATCAAAATCAGAGCCATTGTATTTTTTTATTTAAACATGTTACAGGAAAATATACAATCGCATCACCTGAGAACATACAATTGTTGGTAAATGGTAGCCATTAAGATCAGAGATTCTAACAGTCACCTGCCACCAAAATCAGATAATGAAATAATATCTCAGAATTTTAATACCAATATCAAAAAAAAAAAAAATGTTGTCGTATTTTAGAAGTTCTAAGGAACAAGAATAAAAAATTATATTAGCACTTTAAGGGTGGATGACAGTGATCAGAATTGTTAAACTGTGGTGGGTTGACCCTGTCCAGTAACTGTGCACCCACCATCTGCTTGCTCGCTCTCTCCCAGCAGGAAGTGGGAAAGAATCAGGAGGGCAAAAACAAGAAAACCTTGTGGGTTGAGATAGAGACAATTTATTCAGTGAAGGATTGAAAAAGAAGAAGGAAGAAAAAAAAAAAAAAAAAAAAAAGCAAATCAAAGGCAATTCCTCACAACCTCCCACCAGTGGAACAACACCCAAACAGTCACCAACCTACTTTGGAAAGCCATCATCTGCAGTCTTATTGCTGAGCATGATGTCATATGGTACTAAATATCCTTTTGGTCAGTTTGGATCAGCTGTCCTGGCTGTGGACTTCCCAGCCTACCTGTCTCACCTACCTGCAGTCTGTTCATTGGGGGGAAAAGTGAGAAACAGAAGGTCTTGATGCTGTGCAATCACTGTTCAGCAATAGTCTTTCTTACATCGGATGCATTCAGGATGAAGTAGGGGTAAATAAATAAGCAAACAGGAGAATGACAAAGACCTATATGCAAAAAAACAACATATTTTTAATATAGGTGATGTAAAGTCACACAATCAGAAAAAGGATCAACGAGTGATCAGTCCAAAACAGAATAATTAATTGGAAGAAAGTGAGAAAACAATGTGAGCCATATATTAGAAGGAAATTATGTAACCCTTCTATATTTAAACAGGTATAAATGAACTTAACATTTGTTTTATATGGTCATAGATATTGATGTCCACAGCCCAGGAAAGGGGTATACTTATGCTTATACACTTGAATAAGCATTCAAAGAAGAAATATAGGATGCTTAAAAACTGGAAAATAAATCCTAAATCAAAGGACTGAATAGTTCATCTTTTTTATCTTATTGTAAAGAAGGTATAGGAAAGTTCTGGTTGTGGATTTTAGCTGCTTGCAATATTCCAGGTAACTGCATAAGAGAAGATAGAATAACAGATTTTCACCAAATGTTAGAATTGAATTTTTTGGTTATTAGCATATTGAAATTTTAAGTGCATCTCAATTCTGAAATTAGGTACACAGAATTGGCAACTGGACAGTATTTTATGCACATAACACTTGTTTTGGTTCTAAAATGCTGTTTGAGGAACCTTACTGTGGAATTTATAAGGAAATATGTGCATTCGTGGCATACTTACACAGACAAAATAATGTTGAAGCTGCACCACGATCATGATTGGGTACAGTCCTAAACTGTACACTAAAACCAAAAACTTTCTAAATTTTACATCTTTTGGGAGAGTAATTATTTAGCTAGCCCTGTATTCTGAAGTATAAAGATACTATGATTTCCAGACTACACTGGTTTTGCAGATACTATAGTTAATGTTCCTTGATTTTAAGGGTGGTCCACTCACAATAAATGATGCAGTTCTGTATGATTGGCTTAGACAGACATATCTCTTCTCAATCTGTCAAATGAAAATATGTATGCAAAATAACACATTTTTGTAAAAAAAAAAAAAAAAAAGATCAGGTGATAGCTGATAAAATCTGGAAGGGAATAAAGAGAGTGTGAGGAATGCACAACGAAGTGCTTGACAGACTGAAAAGAAGTGCTGTTTTATCCAAGTTTGAGTGGTGGTGCCTAATATATGGGCCCGGTGTATCTTGTGTATCTCGTGTATCCTATTTTTGCTCTTAAATGTTTTGACTGTGACAAGAAAAAGGCAGGAGCATGATCTGACTCTACTGGTGCTTTCGGCTGTGCTTCCTGCAACATATGAGGCCCGCACAGGCCGAGACCTGGACTCGCTGAGACCTGAACAGGCCGAGAGACCGGAGCGGCGCCGAGAGACTGGAGCGGCGCTGGGAGACCAGAGAAACTACGGAGGGACTACCGCTGGACGGAGAGAGCCCTGGGACGCTGCAGAGCCACGGACGGCTCTGAGAGACAAAGAATAGACCTGACAGAAGCTGCAAAACGCGGGGAAATTGAAGTAATTGCGGAACATCCGAGATCGAGTTGCTACGGGAGATCAGAGGCGTCAGTGGACACCGGCAGTCGACTCTCACCGTGAGGCGAGTCGGCGCAGAGCAGAGGGGCGGACATCAGGACCCCGCAGCCTGTCTGACGTAACCATGGAGGCAGCGGCAGCAGCGGCTGTGCTGCTTCACTCTAGCATTCTTTTTATAAAAGGTTTATCTTGCAATGCAAAAAGGACTATTAGTCCCCAGATTGATGTTATAACCATTACTAATGACGACTTAGCTCTATTGCAGGGCAGGAGTGCAGAGACGCAGATTACACTGCCAAATGACCACCGGCAGGCTCTTTCACAAACCTAAGGTTGCAGCTGGCACTGCCTGCAGCCGTATAGCAGACGTTACACTCTCTTTCCTAACTAGTAATCATGTGTCTCATCCATTTGTGGTGAATGGTCAGTGGCAAAAAGAAAAGGAGGATGCCACTGACACTAGCAGCATGGGTAATAGGAGTAGTATAAGTGACACAGGTGACGGTGCGGAGCGCTCTGCCTGCTGCTCACCTTCGCCCGACAATGTGACTTGTATCTACAAGAATGTATCTACAAGAAGTGGCGATGTGACAGAGATCCTTATTGTAAGGATGGAAGTGATGAAATTAACTGCCCTTCCTGGACCTGCAGGCCAGACCAGTTCAGATGTGAAGATGGGAACTGTGTCCATAGGAGTAGGCAGTGCAGTGGTCTGAGAGACTGTCTGGATGGCACTGATGAAACAATGTTATTCAGTGCTCTGGACCTGGCAAATTCAAGTGCAGAAGTGGAGAATGCATAGATATCAATAAAGTGTGTAACCAGCAGAGAGACTGCAAGGACTGGGGTGATGAGCCCCTGAAGGAATGCAACATAAATGAATGTGACTGTCCAGCTGAGTTTGAGTTTGTAAACAAGAGAAACTGTGGAGGTATTGATGAATGCCAAAACCCTGGTATCTGTAGTCAAATCTGTATCAACCTGAAATGTGGCTACAAATGTGAATGTAGCCGTGGCTATCAGATGAATCCTGCTACAGGAACCTGGAAAGGGCCATACGGCAAAGCAAATTAGATAACTGTTATTTAACTTGTCAGAAGATAAAAAAGAAAGTGTTTCAACAAGCAGCCATGGGAGGGAAGAATCACTGAACCCCCGATGTGAGGGACTGTACCTTGTTTTACTGACTACTGAAACAGCTGTGAGAACTGCAGAAAGGGACCCACGCATCCAGAATAAAAGGACCAGTAACTACTGAAACTTGGAGGGTTGAGTCCGCTCCTGGGAAACTGAAACTCAAGCTAAGGGAGAACTAATATTCTGGCAACGAGGCTCTGCATGAATGAAGGATGCTAAATAAAGGGGACAAGCCTAAAGGGAGAAAACGGAGAAGGCAAGACCGGGGCAGGACCCTCCACTGCGGTGTGTATGGTCTACCGAGGGAGGCAACCCCTATGGGTATTGACTGCCGAGTGAGAGGGCCTCGACCGGACTTCTCCCACACTAAGATCAGGTTGTCCCGAGAAAATAACATAAAAAAAAACTTTTTTTAAAACCTATATAAAATTGTGATTCATTTTACAGGAGCTGGATCACCCTGACAGGCCGAACGGTAACACAAGCCTGAAGTGACCCTGAAAGCGGGCCTAACTCCTTGACTGAAGGCGTTTGCCTATTATGATCCAGCTACGTGGGCAGAAGACAGATCCTGGGACTATAGGACCCCAGTATATATACTTAATAGAATTATTAGCTGTAATAGAAATAGTTATAAATGATGAGAACTGATTTAAATGAGTTATAAAGATGAGAACTGCTTTGTATCAAAATTGCCTAGCTTTGGATTATTTACTAGCACAAGAAGGAGAAGTCTGTGGAAAATTTAGCTTTAGTAATTGCTGTTTAAAGATTGATAAAAAGGGTGTTTCTTCCTAGTAACTGATAGAATGTTATGTTCTGGTTTAGGATGAGAAGAATGTTAATAATATGCTGGTGTTTTAATTGTTTTTAATTGTTACAGAGCAGTGCTTACACCAAGCCAAGGACCAAGCCAAATTCAGCTTCTCACTGTCCTGTCAGCAGGCAGGCTGGGAGGAGGGCCGTACTGCTCGGGGTTAGGTTGGGCATCGGACAGCAGGTGGTGAGCAATTGCATTGTGCATCACTTGTTTTGTACACATTATTACTAGTAGTACTATTATCATCATTATTGTTATTATTATTATTGTTATTATTTTCTTGTTTTTATCTCAACTCACAGGCTTCACTTTCCCATTTCTCTCTCCCATCCCAGAGAAGGAAGGGGGGGAGGTGAGCGAGCAAACACAAACCTGGAAGGATATGGAATGGGATTTATTTTCATGGCTGCCTGGTGGACCATGGGTTAAAAGAGTGTTATTTTTATTGTCATGTGGTGTAATTATGTTATTGTATATACCTTGTATGATACCTTGTCTTACATTATTAATACACCGGGTGATAAATAGTACATTTGTAATAACTTCATTAAAAAGGGAAGGGGATATGTCAATTATGATGTTTAAGAATTGGACCCTCCAAGAACAAACTGATGAAATCCAATTATTAATAACAGAAGAGACACGAATTGGGGATATTGAAAAGAAGATAAGGGATTGTGAGGAATGTTTTAACAATTCGTGTCCATAAAGAACAATTCTGTTTGAAATGTTTGAATCCTGTCTGCCTCTGGGCCCTGCACTGGCAATTCAATGCTTGAACCACAGCTGCAGTGTGTCCCAGTCTCCCCCTCATTCCTCATTCTAGCCAATTTATCACTTCTTAAATTTATGAACCTGTTTGCTTTTGTTATTCCGGACTTCTATTTCTAACACTGCTATAGATGTGTCTGTGAATGGCTGGGGAAGAATGTTTTAATTACCCGTGTGTCTGGGAGTTTCAGAACAACTGATAACAACTAGTGACTGTTATGGGATACTATGTGGATCTTTGGTATCTGGTTAGGGGGGGGCCGAGAAAGAAGCTGAAAAGCGGCTGGGAGACAAGATTTGAAGAAGGTGTTTTGAAGAAGGTGTTCTGTAAACTTGGGATGGTGCCCAGTAAGTACAAAGGGGAAGAGGAAGACTGCGAGCCTTCAGCATGGAAGACCCCTAGAGACCCCCAGAAGAGACCCCAGAGGAGACCGCGCATGCTCCAGTAGGAGGGACTGCACCCCGGAAGCTAATTTTAATAATCTATTTTTTTAGAAGTAGTAATGAATATGTATTAGTCTAGGAGCATAAAAATCAGCTGCTTGATGTAACTGGTGTGCGTCCTGGTGGAGCGGAGACTCCCGGTGCACCCAGCGCTGTTTGCTTACCTCTATTCCTTTATATTCTTTCAATAAATCCTATTTTTTTATTTAATCCTAATTTGAATCCTGAGCCATTTATAACAAGAGTAACACTCTTCTTTCCTTCAAGAGATTTTTAGAGATTTATTTTCTTCACGTAACATTTTGTTGATTGGAAAAATGGCCATTAATATTTTTAAAAAGATCCTTCATTCTGCTCCATGAACTTCCGAGTCCATACATCTTTAATTTATTGACACTTCTTTTGCTACGTATTAAAGTGAACGCATACTACAGGTTCCTTTGAAACAAGTAAATTGTTGTTACCAAGTCAGGAAAAAATGTTATTTTACACCTGACTGGATGAAAGTGAAGAGAGAAACCTCATGAAGAGAGAAACCTCATGCTATCATTAATCCTTTACATTGGATTAATGGTTTCAGGGCCACCCTTTCCAAGACATTTTCCAGAGTACAAATTCACAATGCTATATACATTATCAGTAAGTTCACAGTGACTTCTGTGTCAGTGGTCTGTTAAATGTTCTCACCATTGTACTTGCACCAGTCTGGACCACAACTTTCACAGGGCTGAGATTAAAAGTTAATGTAGCCTAAGGCTTCTTCAAGTAAAGAAAACATAAGGTCAAACAACGTTTAATTTTTTTTTTTTTTATTATTTTTTAATTTTTTTATTTAACCCTCAGGATCATTAGCACAAATTTTAGCTAATACACTAAGTAAATGATCCTGTCAATTGATATCAGGGTAGAATCTATAAGCAGGCACTTAAGTAAGAAACTTGATTTTCTGTACAACTGGGTTATAAATGTTTTTATTTTAAGTGTATATACAAAAGATTGATAATTTTTTTATTACCTCTCTTTCCTTTTCTTCTTATCTTTATAGATAGGCATCATTAGAGAAAATTCTAACATCTCTTATCCTCACAATAGAGGTGAAAATTGGGGAAAGGCAAAATTATTATATTTTACTTGAATAAAACTTTGAGCAAAATAATTGAAACAGAAATCTTCCTTATTGACTTGAATTATTTTGCTATTCACATAATTTTGTGCAAATGACTTGACAAGAACATATTATGTACGATAGTTCTAATGATGTTATACCAAATTTTCTCTTTTGACCTTAGCCTAGGTAAAAGGTCTTTCAACGAATTTCTCTCTCAAAGTATATTGTAAGTCTTCAAATGTTCTCCATTTTCCTTGGAGAGTACCTGCACACACCATGCTCATAAAGACATAATAGACTGCCACATTTAATTAATTGTCTTCTTAAAGATAGAGAAATCACTTCATTTGTTCATATCTATAACTGTAGCTGTTATCTGAGATCAAAAATAAAAAATGTAGTAGCTGGAAGACTAGAAGAAAAAAAAAAAAGTAAAATCAAATTAAATTAGCACAGGTAAATAGTGTAAAAAAATGTAATAAATGTGGAGTTTGTATAAATTACGATATACAACAGAAAATCTAGAAACGTTTTAGTAACCCCTGTGCATTTTCTCTACTATAACTTTGGATTTGAGATTAAAACAATTTTATGTGAATATTCAAATAATAGCTATCACCAGAGTGCTTATGTCAAATTTAGTTCTAATCAAATTCTAAGAAAAGTATTTGTGAAAAGAAAAATCAAGGTGTAATTTGAAATAAATGTAAAGATACTTTCTCAAAATGCAGCATTACCTCAACTTTTCAAAACAAAGCTAGCTTCAGCAGTTTTAGTATTTATTTCTTCACACAAAACAGGAGTTATTTTATGTAGTTTAAATGGAAAATGTGGTAAACTATAACATTTTTTCATTATATTTCTCCCGGAGTGTAAAAGCTTCTCTGAACTTGAAGTTACAAATAGGACCACTTAGGCATTCTTAACAATAAGTACTATAAAATAATTAATTAAGTACAATAAGTAAATAAAATATTAAGTTTTGTTTTATGGTCACAGATAGCTCTCTCAGGTATCATATTCTCAAAGCAATGGTGTAATGTGAAACAATGGAGGAACCCAGAAATTGAATTCATTAGCTTATTCTGATCCTAAGCACATAATACTATGTTTTCAAAGTACATAGTTGTCTGGGTAGACAACTGAACATCTAACCATCCAAAGAAAAATGAGCTAAAGGAAACTAAAAAGAAATGGGAGCTACACCTGTACACATTTACTTGAGCCTATTGTTACTTCATAAGACAGTGATCTTTTGATTCCCCTGTACACTGTAAGTGAAATTTAGTTCTTTTATTTCTCTTTTCACTTCTTTTAATGAAATACCTTCCTTTAGTAAACAAAATAGGCTTTGCTTCCTCAGCTCTACTAGAAAGAAAGCTTATTTTAATTTCAGATTTTTTTTTTCCACATACGCCCATATTTTCATTTCATGTATTGTAGCATTCAGAATTAACTATACAGCCTAACATGAACTAATTCTAACTGGTTCTTACTGATAAAGATTGCCTCAAGTATACAGTCATTAGAATTTTTTTTAATGCATAACTTACTGGTAGTTCCTGCTATCTCAGCAGCCATTTAATTTTCTATACTGACACTACCACTTATTAGAAGAGATTTGCTAAAAGGGAAACTGTGTCGACTAAAGTACACATCAGCACACAACTGCTGGATCTGTTAACCCCAATTGTATATAACTAACATCACATTAACCTCTTGTGAGTGTGAAGAAATAATAAGATTATGGGAAGTAAATGATCATTAAAAACCCTTTCAGCTTTTCTCATCTCATCATGATCTTACAACTGTCGTTAACAACATCCTGTCATCTGAAGGATGTTGATCTGTTAGAATAGGACCAGCAGAGGACCATGAAGATGACTAAGGGGCTGGAGCACCTCTTCTATGAAGAAAAGCTGAGAGAGCTGGGGCTGTTTAGCTTGGAGAAGAGAAGGCTCCAGGGTGACCTCATTGTCACTTTTCAGTACTTAATGGGGAGTTAAAAAAAAAAAAAAAAGAAAAAAAAATGGTTTGGGAATTGGTTTTAAACTGAAAGAGGAGAGATCTAGATTAGAGATTAGGAGGAAATTCTTCACTCTGAGGGTGGTGAGGCACTGGAACAGGATGCCCAGAGAAGTTGTGGATGTTCCATCCACAAGATGGGACATGTTCAAGACCAGGATGGATGGGGCTTTGGCCAACATGATCTTGTGGGTGGCTTCCCTGTCTGTGGCAGGAGAGTTGGAGTTAGATGATCTTTAAGGTCCCTTCCAACCCAAGCTATTCTGATTCATTATGATCTATAAAATAAAAGAAATTCATGATATTCATGTTATTTTAATCCACTAATCCACATTAGTATGTTTAGCTGCGTAAAATATTACTAAATTAAAGGATGAGTCCTAAATATAGATTAGCGTACAATCAATTTTCAGATGCTCTAGTGTACTTTAAATTAAAGTAGATACAATATATATTTTAATGTTAAAGCTTTATTGTACCTGGGACAGAAAATAATTTATCCAGCTAATACATGAGCTTCTGTATATTTAAGAACCTTCTAATTAGGTCACAATTGAGAAAATGTTATCCTTCCTCTGCTATTTTGTCTCAGCTTCTGGAATTCAGCACATCAGCTACTTCCAGTGATGGGGGCTACATGTAGTCCACTGCTTTTGATTCTTTCAACTTCCTTCATAAATTTCTCAGTGTCTTTCTCAACCTTTATATGCTTATGGACTTCGTATTATACTGTGACAATTATTCACCCAAGTTCTTTTCAGGCTGTGTAAAAATATATTTCTTTTCATATTAGGCCTGTTACTTCACAATTTCATATTGAGGAAAAAAAATGGTACATATAAGATTTAAGACATTTTATATTTTGATCTTAATGTCTGTGATCGGGAGCACAGGAAAGCATAGTTTTAGGTCGGAAAGCATGATTATTTTCTCACTTTTTTTTTTTTTAATTTCAGAAAGATGTTACTGCAGTGAGTCACAATAGTTGTTTCTTGTTTACAGAGCTGCTGAAGAAGACTCATAAACACAATATTATTTTTGACAATGTTTAGTTGCAGTACCTCAAGCTGTGTTCTCTTTTAGGACCCTATGGCTTTTCTGTAGTGAGAAGAGCACCCATGCAACCTCTGAAGCAGTTATGTTTTAGAAGAAGCTATAATATCTCTTCCATTTGAAGTATCTGGTAAAACTGATTTTCACAAAGGCACGTGCTCTGGGTTTAAAATGGTAAAACTGATTTTCACAAAGGCACGTGCTCTGGGTTTAAAAAGTGGTATTTAGGGTTTGTTTCTTTTTACATAAATTCTGCAGGTTAAAAATAATTTAAGGACCAACTACAAGGACTTCAAATGTATGGAAAAGCACCCTTAGTTGAGTATTGTAAAAAAAGAATCTGGTGTCTATTTATATTGTAGTTAGGAACTCTTGTAATTTTAAAACCTTTCATCATTTCCAAATCTACATTAATGTGTTTAGAAATAATTTTGCTGAATAATTGGATTAAAGTAGGACAGTCACAACATGAATTGTGTAAAATTTAAAGCATTTGACTCTCAATTTGTACCAATAAAAGTATCAATTTCATAAAATAGAAAAAAAAAAAAAAACAACAACAACAAAAAACCTCTCTGAAAGATTCCAAAGACATGAAAAAACAGAATCAGATTCAGGCATGAGATTCTTATGATATACATTAAAAAATCAGTCAAATCTATAAAAAGAATTTTAGAAAGGAAATTTTTGGCTGAGTAATTCATGGCAAATCTCAGGAATGTTAAAAGATATCCTGTAGTTATATACCACCCATTCAGTACAAATGGCATTCAGTAGTATTATAAACATATCTTAATATATTAAATTAAAATGTAATTAAAAATCAGTTATGCAGATTTCATTTTGAATACATTGGAAAAAAAGAAAGGAAAATATTTACTTTAATGTTTTGAAGATATGACCTACTGCACCACAATTTAAACTCAGCTGTGATAAAAAAACTGTAGTCAAACAGTGAGATTATGTCTACTGACTACACAGTACTACTGGCTGTACAGCTAGCTACTCCTCTCATTAAATTAAATTAAACCCATTGTGGGTATGGAATTTTCATGTGCGAGAAGGAGGAAGGGAGGAAGGAAGATTAACATTTCATACTTGTAGTTAGTAAATATAGTAAATAGTTGGTCACTGCATATTTTAAATTATCTTACTGATTTAATAAGTTCATGGAACTTTAATAAATTCATTTTGTACATTTATATGCATAGCTCAACAATATGGTATTGACAAATAGGACCCTAAAACTAAACTAACACTCTACTTTCAGAAAGTCACAAACTTGGTACAATGCATTTGAATCGAAAATTTACAGCTCAGGTCTGTCTCTAATTAGAACACAGAGATCAGCCAAAATAAATAATTGATATATGACTTCCTCTCTACATTTAAATTATTTAAATGAAATTTAAAAACTTTATTTCTAAATTTGTGGATGGTTGAAAACTGTTATTAGGATGGCTTAACAACATGCAGAACTGCCAACGTACCAAAATTTTCCTCCTAAATCCAATTATGACATCTATTTCCTATGTGTGACATTTCCTAAAAAGCACAAAAGATCTACTCAACATATTTGATATAAAAAAAAGTATTAAGGTTATCAGGAGAAAACAAAACAAAACAATCACACCTTATTTTGATTTTGGAAATGATAACATTTCTGTTTATGTCAAATTACATCACAGAGATGCATTGGGAGATTGCATAATACACATTTGTAAATAATGTTATACATTAAATTTATGTTTCATTTTACTGAGGTTGCTTAAACTTAATTCTTCTTAACATGTAAGCAAGAATACCCTAAAATTTTTTGAGGACTTGGAGAATTTAGGTCTGTCCATCTTGTGGGAATTATTCACATAATTTCAATTTGTATTGAAAGTGTTGTATCAAATACTGAATATAAGGAGTCTGTAAAATAAGGCATTATGCAAACGCATGAGAAACTTATTCTGCAAACAGACTAAACATTGTTTCAGTGATATGTGTTAGTTGAAAATGGTTCAATTAATTTTGAGTGGCATCAGTGAAAGTTTTGAGTTACTTTGATTTAAAAATCCAGTTTAGGCTATGTGTTGTGTTGCAAATACATCTGCTTTTACACAGCAAACAGCAAACAACAAAAGTGTGTCTGAGTTTTCTCTGAAAATAAAATATTATCCTACAGATTTCAATAACAAAAGAAATTTCTTTTCCAAAACTTGTTTCCATGATAGTGGGAAAGTAAACCCTTTGTTGTCTCAAAACTCAATTACATCAACTAATTTATTTTGTCTTTTACTCTCAGTCTGAATGTCAAGTATAAAATATGCTGTTGTGATAATTCGTTATATATATATATTTAATTTTCATGTGTGCTTCTCTTGCAGTAGCGATGAAAAAAAAAAAAGATGGAAAAGAATGAAAACATAAAACTGGAGAAACATAAGAACTGAAATTTTTTTGACTAAACTTCGGTTATGTTGTCATTAGCTGTAGAACATCTTTTTCTCTTTTGAAAGTCATATTTCAGCAATGGTATCCACAGGCAGCCACCTTCCTTCCCTTTTTTTTTTTATCTTGGCAAAAACTGCACATGACATACATAGTTGTGGATCAATATAAAATGCTGTGTAGCTGATGACTTCACTTATTTTTTACATTGTTGCTCCTACTGAGAGGGTAATGAGAGTGATAGGGCAAGAATGTGAAAACAACTGAGATTGGATTTTTCAGAACAGCTTTGCAGCAGACCAACAGTATGAAGGAGAGAGTTTCAGGAAAGTAATTTCCCATATACTTTGGGCAAATAAGCAACAAGAACAGCAGCTCTTCTCCCACACTCTATTTGCCCGTCTTTCAGAGCACTTTCTTCATACTTTTCCTTTGAAGCTGAGTTATTTATTTTCATTCTTTCTCTGCCACATGGTTCTTTTTCTTCTAATTAAGAATTTGTATTCCAAAAAGTCCTTTCCTCAAAGTGTATCTCATCTTTGCAGTCTCTGTCTATGTCCTTTGTTTAATTCTCCCTTCTATTCTCACATTTTCACTGTTGTCTTAATACCTTCTGTCTTCCTCTAGTTACTCCTTCATCCGTTATTACATGCACTGCTATTATTTTTTAATACTATCATCTCAGTTTCACCATTTGTTCTCTGTCCACCTATGATAAAGGCTCACAATACAGAAAAAAAGCAAAGATTCCTTCCTGGTTACTCAGAAAACAAGGAAGAAACATACTTGTCCTGGCACAGCTCGAAGTATGCAACTGAAATAGCTCTCTTCTGATTCCCAACTCACTGAGCTATTAGAGGAAAAACCCACTTCACACCTCTTGCAAGCTTTGGCTGTCTATTCTGTCCTCTACCTGTTCCAATAGGAAGCACTTTAATGCCTTTTAGAGGTAGCAGCTCAAAAGTACTTTGTCACAGCTGTAGATGATGTAAGTTACAAATCGATTAGAAAAGAAGTATATGTTCTCATTCAGGTCACATTTAAAGTGGTCACCTAATTTAACCGATTGAATTATTGCAGAAAACTGAAGATTGTTAAAAGTAAATTTACAGTTATTTTGCACTTAACATATATCTGTCATGCTGCATGGACAGTATTGTAAGTATAATGTTGGAAAGCACTGAGATTACTTTTGGTCTAATGACAGATACTGAAAATGTTGGCAGTCAGTAACTGTCCTTAAAGTGTTCAAGTACAGGGACTTTAAATTCTGAAAAGAAGGCAGAAAAAAAAATGTAAAAATTCAGTTGTGTTATCAATATATTGATAAGTGTCTTTGAATTTTGTGGACTAGTGTCTGCTCCATTACTTGTTTTATGATCCACTCAGTTGGAACTATCTTAGGAAGTGTCCTCTGATGTTGAGAACATGAAAATCTTCTGATGAATAACTATTAAATGAAGAAAAAAAAAAATTAAAAAAAAATACTATAGGCTACACAACTATAGCAGCAGCAGAGGTAAGTGAATAATGATGTGGTGCTTGATTAAAAATAATCCAACATTTTTAAAAGTAGCTGCTCTTTAAAGGTATTCACTTTTCTGTGATTATGGTAATAATCCCTAAAATTCTTTCATGCAGTATCATTACTTGACATACTTTTCTCTTTTCTTGTTATGGCCAAAACATAATTTCATCTAATGTCTACTCTATCTTTCTATTCTAATTAAACAAGTTTTTACTACCTGCTATCTACTAGTATCATGATGAATAGATTAAGATAAATAATTATTGTATGTTGCTTCCATTATATACATTGTAAATTTTCTCTAAAGAACTGAATATTTCTGAACTACACCTAAGAATAAATAGAAAATTAATCATTTTTCTTTCTCAGAATTATCAAATTTTGTAAATGTTTAGTGTTTTTTTCTGTGATGCTGCTAAATATGATTGTATTCCAGTGACCTTATAGATACGTGAATTTAATTTTAGTTCATGAGGAACTTAAAATATGCTATATGCTGTTGAGTTATATTGAAAATTGATTTGCTCTTTTGTGGAGAAAAGCTACTAAATCCAGTAAAGGGATTTTCAGGATTGGTTTTCATTCATGTTAATTGTGTTATATTTACAGTATCTGATTGATGAAGTGATTTTTAAATGGGTATGCATATCTACTGTGAGTGTTGGCAGGGAAATATTTCCTTTTTGAAAGCAAATATTTTTTTGCAAAAATAACTACCTATTTCTGTTTTTCTTAGTTTGAATGTGAGATATGTTGACACAAAAAAAAATAATAATAATAATAAAAATCTGCAATGTGACTTGTCCTCACAGTAATTAACACCGTTTAATGGTACTAATATTTTGCTGACAAATACTGAGTTGTTGAAAAGAATAAAAGAATAATCCATTGGTTATAAATAGCAAACCATCTTGTGGTTGATGAACTTTCTGAAAGCAAAGGGCATGAAGTTTAGGCCCTTTACCTGAGAAAAGAATGGCAGACTTTTAAGGAACGAAGTTCTATGTTTGAAATTTGAAGCCTATGCATGTCACACTGCTGCTTAAAATATTTACAGAAAATTGTACTAAAATAAGATCTGATTTAGGGGGATCTAAAAGATGTTTATATTTGCATCCTTAGGGGGAAAAAATAAAATCAGCTTTCTGATATATAAATTGAATACATAAAACTCTCAGGTACTTTTGCCCTTACTCTTACGCACCTGTCTTCATTAGTAAACAGTTTATCTTATGTTTATATGATAACCTTATCTCCCTGTAGACAGGTATCAAACAGAAATTAACTAAAATTTTCAAAGCATTCTACTACTTTTTGAGGAACATAGAAAATTCCAGAATAAAAGGTATAATGGATGTCACACTTAGCTATGGTTTGAATCAATAATTATTTTTCATTCACAGGTTTCTTCAGAAAGACTTAACAATTGTTTGGATTATCTTGAAATTCCTTTGTAGGATCAAAGCAGTCTCAGTGTATCCTATAGCCTAAGAGCAGTACAACAATCATATATTTTGGCTCTAAAAACAACGTATTTAAACAAGCTTTTTTTTTTGTTTGTTTGTTTTTTTTGTTTTTATTCTCCTACCAGTGATCTTAGTTTTTAATATAAGAAGTAAATGGTGATTTTTAGCTAATCAAGGCTAACTTTGATAAAAGTAGATGGCAGTAAATCCTATGTAATAATAAAACAACAACTAACAATAATGAATAAAACTATTGCTATAATCAAATAAGAACACAGAAACCAACAACAACAAGTACTCCAGGGGAGGGGGAAAAAAAAAGAAAAGAAAAAAAAAAAGCCAAAATTACTCTCTAAACAGCTGTTTCCATTTTCCTTAATGGTGAGCAGATAAAGTGTTTTCAAGACATTCTAAGAATACAATGTCATGTGATAAAGGTGACTAGTCTCAAAGTAAATGAAGTGTCCAAAAAATCACCGATTGAAGTGTCTGAATGCAACTGTCACAGAATAGAGATATAAGCAGATTAATAAAGATCAGCATAGCTGCAAACAATTATCAATTATAAAAATGGTAAAATCAATTGCACTGCAGATGGTTGAAATAGATTGATTAGTCTCACAGTTCACCTAGGTCTATTAAAATCTTTGAAGCTGACAAGCATTAAGAAAAATGATGATTGTCTGTCTCTGCATGTCCCCGAAGGGACTGGAATTCAGAGGTTTCCATCCCTTTTATTCTACCTTAAATTAATATATTCTTTCTGTTATTCAGGAAAGGTATTTTCATGATTTCATGACTTAGATTTTTTTATTTTTTTTTTAATTTAGGAAATATGAAAAATACATAATGTTCTGTAATGTCCTAGATGGGGATTTGCTCAGCTACATTCTAATTCTTAATCAACTAACTTGAGGAAATCTGGTGTAAATCTGATCTGGGTTAATTAATTTTGGATGCAGTTACTCAAAATATGTTAACAGTATGCTCTGAAAATCAATTATCTTACAGTCAATTCCCATTGTTCTTACATTTAAAATACAGAGTGTATAATGCCAAGGATTTCACAGAAACAAAATTTATCATACCTTCTCTCAAAAAATGATTATCATAGAATCATAGAATATCCTGAGTTGGAAGGGACCCTTAAGGATCATCAAGTCCAACTCTTGACACCGCACAGGTCTACCCAAAAGTTCAGACCATGTGACTAAGTGCACAGTCCAATCTCTTCTTAAATTCAGACAGGCTTGGTGCAGTGACCACTTCCCTGGGGAGCCTGTTCCAGTGTGCAACCACCCTCTCTGTGAAGAACCCCCTCCTGATGTCAAGAACCCCCTCCTGATTTCAAGATTCCCTCCTTGCAATTTAAGTAACACTATGGGAATTCCTACCCCTCTTAGTGTCTTGATGAATAGAATACACAATTAAATTGCATGTTGGTTCATATTTCTGTCTTGCTGGAGCTAGTTCTTATTTCCTCTCAATTTAAGATGCCAAAAATAAATTTAGTGCTGCCCTTGAATATTAACTCAACTATGGGATTGAAATAACTTTAAATAATCTCATGAGTGTATGAGTTTTAAACACAGAAATTTTCATGACAAGTCCCTGTTGTATTTTATTGTGCAGCTCTGTGAATAGAGTTAGGTTGATAGCTGGACTTGATGATCTTCAGGGTCTTTTCCAATCTAAATGATTCTTCAATTCTGTGATTCTATTCACACTGGTACAAGTGTGGCTGGAAGGAAGAAAGCAGAACAAACTGGAAAAGATGAAAAGGGCAGGACAGATATTTTCAGTGTTCACCTCACTGTCACACTCACCCAATATTCACCTTGAGAACTGTGTTCAGCTATGGGTCCTTCAGTAGTAGAAGGACATCAATGCCCTGGAGAATGTCCAGAGAAGGGCTACAAAGCTGGTGAAGGGCCTAGAACACATGTCCAATGAGGAGTGTCTGGGGTTGATTTTAAGCTAATGGGGTTGTTTTAACAACTGGGGTTGTTTAGTATGGGGAAGAGAAGGCTCTGGAGAGACCTTACGGCTCTCTATAACTACCTGAAAGGAAATTGTGGGGAGCTGAGCATCAGTTTCTTCTCACAGGTAACTAGTGATAGAACTAGAGTGAATGGCCTCAAGTTGCACCAGGGGAAGTTTAGGTTGGAAATTAGGAGGCATTTCTTTTCAGAAAGAGCAGTCAGGCATTGGAAGGGATTGCCCAGGGAAGTGGTGGAATCACCATCCCTGGGGGTGTTCAAAGAAAGGTTGGATGTGGTGCTTAGGGACATGGCTTAGTGGGTGATGTTGGTAGTGGGGTGATGGTCAGACCAGGTGATCTTGAATGTATTTCCCGAGCTTAATGATTCTATGATTCCATGAATATTGTCTGCTTTCTGAGCGATGGTACTGCACAAGAAAACCTTTGTTCTGATCCTTTATGGGCTATTCTTGCGTTTCAATATGCTGTGTAAGATAGTCATTAAAAAGCAACCTGAACTCTTGGATAATTTAGAAAATTAATAAAAACACACTATACAACCTTTTAATCTTAATGATTTTTCATTGAGATTCATTCCGTTTTACTGATATTCACCTAGTACTTTCAGGTATAGAGACTCCAGTGCAGTTATATGCTATTTAACTGCTGTATCTAAAACAAATTTATGTCCAATATAGCCTTTAAAGCAATTAATCTCAGTAATCTCTTAGTTTTACAGGGCCTATGCTTATGAATTGTCATCTGATTTAAGAAATAATTCACAAGCTTCTATAGTACCTTCTATCTTTGTTTCTCTAATATTAATAGGAACAAATAAAACCTCTGTGCTCATAGTTCCACCGACAGGAAAAAGACTGGTGTTAAAGAAATAATCTTATGGATTCCTCTTTCTTCTGGAGGCCTTAACCTATAATTTTTACATCTCACAACACCCAGTGAGCAAGACCTGCATGTACTGAGAGATTGAAGTCATGTGGTATTTTCACAGTAGTTTTGCTTAGCTTTGTTTTAAGTGAAATGTCTCTAATGTATTTCAGACACAGCTCTATACAAATCCAATAACATTCAATGGACTTAGTTCATTTTTCACTAAAGGTAGTTTTGAATTTTTCATATTCTTCTGGCTTCAGTTGAATCACTTCCTACTTCCACTGCCATGTCCCAAGTCAGAATTCAATCTGCTATGTCTTCAAAAGATAAACTGAAAATGACTGTTCATAAGATATTGGCCTGTCAAAGTGATTGATTGGAAATACTGACATTATATATATATATATATGCATATGTCATATATACATATATATATATGTGTGTGTGTGTGTCCTTAGTTTCTATAGTGTATGGCTGTATAGAGAAAGAGTAACACACACCATGTCTCTGAATTAAGAAGAAATCAAGCCAACTTCCTAAGACACCATGATGCAGCATACTGAAACTGAATGAAAGTAATCCAGGAAAATAAAGGAACAGTAAACATACATGTAAAATGCTTGTTTAAATAAAATATGAAAATATCAGCAAAGTATATATTTTTCTCGGAGATGTTGGATACCTTTTTGTGTTCCTGTTTTTGAAGGAAACTTTTCTCTGTTTCCACAGTTTTCCTGCTTGTATACATACATACTTACACATACATGTATATATAGCTTTTATGCTTTTATATATACCTGCAGGATCTGCTAACCCTACAAAGAGTAATTCATTTTAAAAGCAAACATTTGTTCTGTACTTTCAGAAAACAAGTACTGTCACACAAAAAGAATGCTTGTAGAGTAACTGCAGTAATTTTTAGCTATAGGGATGCAAAACATCATGTCATCTTAAGCTAGCCACTCTGGATTTGGAAGTTGCTACAAGGCATCTCTGTTTCAAGTGTTCCAGCTGAAATAGCTGCATCATGATGACCAGCATAAAGAACTAAGCACATCTGGTTTGGTTACTGAAATAACTTTCAGTTTCACTCTTAATTCCTTCACTCTTTAATTCCTTTTACATGATTTATACGTTTAATGCTTTTTTTTTTTTTTTTTAATCTTGTAATCAGAAGTCCTGTTGGCAAACTCCTATAGTGTTAGAAGCTTCTATGTTTATTAATTAAAAGAAGGAAAAAACTATCCATAACATTTTTGCTTAGTTATGGAGAAAGCACAGCATAGAACCTCAAACTAGATTTTAAAGCTGAATCAGCAAGCTTTAGGACTGGAAACTCTATAGCTCTGTTACATACCCCATTGACCCAGCTAATTAGAGTGCATATGGTGCCACACTAATGTATCAGAAAGTTAAACTGCTATCAGACCTAGTTCTTCATGGAGCTGGACTGTGACAACTGGTTCAGCATTGTCTAGTGTTGTGCACACCTTACATTAGAAAAGTATGAATTAGAAGATCATGATTTTTCTTTATTTAAAAGGGGAAGGTCTATCTCTACAATTACTCAATTCTTCTGACAATGGTTTTGCCTAGTAGTCATCTGCTTATTAAGCAGAGACCTGTTCTTCATGGTTAGTAGAGGCCTGATATGTAGAGCTGTGAGATGCTCTCATGCACCATTGAGTAAGATACCTAAATCTAAGAGAAAATATGATAGTCCTCTGGCAAAGGATCAGTGCTCTTGGCACACTGAGCCCAGGGATCTCACCTTTTCTTCCAAACTAACTTTTAAAGATGATTGGTACCACAGTATTTTGCAGTTTGGTCCAGTTGGGTCTGTCAGGTGTTCTCTGAGAAACCTTCCCAAATGGATCCTATGCAGGAATTTTTCAGAATGATGCCAGATTTCTAGACTTTTGTCAAATGTGGGAAAATAGACACCTGTTTGACTGTCCCATTAAGAGCAGTTTGGAGCTCTGCATAGGAAGCAGAATAGACCTAATGTATCATAAGTCTGAAGCCAAGAACACAAAGTTAATGCTTGCCAAGCAAAATATTGAGGGATAGGGCAGGGAGGCAGGGGGAGACATGCAGAATGGGTTTCTGTCTATCTTCCTAGTTAGGTAGCACCTATGGAGTGCCAGCAGCTGGAAGATGAAAATAAGAAGTAGAAAGTTAATGCAGAGAGTGGTTAAAATATGAGTGTACAGATACCTGGAGGTAATGTTTGAGGCTGTATGCAACTTCTAGAGTCAGTGCTATAATGATGGTGACACACTGTACTGGTCAGGATTGTTACCCCTGGAAGGTGTTGTGGTGGACATCTGCTACAGACAGCCTAATCAAAAAGAGGAATCAATCAGCGCATCTTTAAGAAGGGAAGATGAAACTGCAGGATGTCCAGTCTTATCTCAGTCCATTAGGTGATTATGGAACAAATGTCACTGAAAGCCATTTTCCATCACATGAAGAACAAGCATGTCTTTGGAGACAAGGAATATGAAAATAATGATGGAAATTTAAGCCTGACCAATTTATTAGCCTTCTACAAGGGGAAAGCAGTGGATGTCATTAACTTTACCTTTAATAACGTTATCAGCTCATTCTAATATAACATCCTTGTTTGGTCACAGGTGAAGCAAGAGGCATTTCATCCAGGTATAAGACAAAAAGTCTTATTGAGAATATCAGATGTTAGAGCAAGTTTCACAAAATCTCTGTCCCTGGAGATTTTCAAAAATTTTTTATGTAGTCTTGAGGAACCTAATACATCATAAAAGTTAACCTGCTTTAGACATCCAGAGATACTTCCCAACCTATATATTTTTTTCTGTGATTCCATGTCTGAAGTTCAAAATTCAGAATATGCTTATCTATCTTAAAAGATATGTTCAGATGACAGAAGAGATGATCAATTTGAGTGAAATAATACATATCATCTGAAATCCTGTCTTAAACTAAACATACGATGCCTAAATATTTGGTTTAGATCTATTGCTCAGACTTCTCAAAATCTAGACATAGATCTAGATCTAAATGCTGAAGATCTTGATCAGAACATTAGGAAAAGGTATATCTCAGATATATGTAAAATCAGATTTACATAAATAGGCATGTCAAGCAGAAATTGGAATGTTAATCTGATCTCATTCAGTCTGCTTTGAGTAGAGGTTTGTATGTTGGCATATTTCACAAGAGTTAAAGTGAAGTGGACTGATATTTACACATTCAGTATAGGCATTTTTTGTTTTCAGAGATGCTGCTAAAGACCAAAGACCTTTCTAGAGACTAGAGAGGATAATTTTAATACTAAGCCTGTCATTCTGTAAGCAGGACATGAAGAAGATTTCATTTGAAGGTTGGAAGATTGTTACACTTTGAAAGGAAATAGAGAAGAGGTACTCTTAAGATTAGTACAAATACAATTTCACAAGTATCTAATTAGTATCTTTTTGTTCAAGGTTTAAGCTGAGTGACAGATTTGGAGCTTAAAAGAACCACTTCTTCAAAGAAAATGTCAGAGTGCTATCAGAGGGTTTATACTGGGCAGAAAGTTAGTGTTGTAGTGGTTCTTGGTGTTGTCTGTCTGTCTTTCTTTCTTTCTTTCTTTCTTTCTTTCTTTCTTTCTTTCTTTCTTTCTTTCTTTCTTTCTTTCTATAGTCTATTTAATAATAAAAGTGTGAGTTTAGTTTAACAGATTCCTACAGTGGTATAAGATGCTGGATGTGTTTTTGATGTCTCCTATTTTCCTTTGGCACACTATATGTTTTAAGCTTTCTTAAAATTGGTGAAAAGGTCTGAAAAACATTTTTCTTCATACTGCTGTGAGCAGCATACATTCAGAAAGCCTTTTTGAGCAGGACGCTCATTCCATGAATGTGCGCAGTTACAAGAGTTGCACTGGTTTCAGATGGCCCCCTCCATTTCTATATTCCAATAAACAGGAATTCAAAACAAATTCAGTTTCACATCTGAAGAAATCCATAAACCTTCAAGAATAGCAGGCCAATGTGAGTACATGAGAATTGCAAACCATCATCAGTTTTTTTCTTTGTGGATGAAATGGTCGTTTAGTTACTGATAGAACGGTAAAAATAGTAAATTTTGTCAGAATCCCAGATTACATGCTTTATACACACTTCAGCCATTTGATATGTCCATCAGTTTGACAGTTTTACATTCTGATTGTACCAGATCCTAAGCCACATGCATAGATCTCTAGTATCAGGTTCTCATGTCAGAGTAGATAAGAGGACTGAGAATTGTTTGGGGTAAAGGAAGTCTTTTTCAGTTTGCACTTGTACAGGTAATAACACCAATGTTTAATACCAGATGTACTGGAGTCTAATGCAAATACATGATATTAGATCTCACTGGTAAGCAATATAATTTAGCATCAGGTCATACACCCTGGAGAAGAGAAGGCTTCAGGGACACCATATAGCACTCTTTCAATACTTAAAGTTGAATAATAAGAAAGATAGAGAAAGAATTTTTACAAGGGCATTTAGTGATAGAACAAGGGATAATGGTTTTAAAATGACTGACGGTTGTTTTAAATTAAATATTAGGTAGAAATTTTTCACTCGGAGGGTAGAGTGGTACTTGAACAGTTTACTCAGAGAAGTTGTGGATGTCCCAGTCCCTGGAAGTATTCAAGGTCATATTGGATGGGGCTTTGAGCAACCTGGTCTATTGGAATGTGACCCTGCCCATGGTGGGGGGTTGGAACTACATGGTCTTTAAGTCTTTTCAACCCATGACGTTGTGATTAAGTATGATTCCGTGATTCTCTAAAGATTATTGTATTCTTGAGAAAAGTGCACATGTGAGATGCCTGCCTGGGTGAAATCCCAGAGTACTTTGTAATAAATACAAGGTGCAGAAATATCATCAAATACAGATATTTCTGTTTAGCTTTAACATTCAGACAGGTTTAAAATTTTATTTTGTCTCCAACAATTACTATATGTTCATTTCATCTGTGTTACTAAAAAGAATTATAAGAAATCTAAGACAAAATTTATGAAATTTTAAGAATTTTTACTAAAAAAGACCTAAGAAAGATTTTTGAAGACTACATTCAGACCACAGAAAACTTCAGCTAGAGAATGGTAATCAAAATCCTTAAGTGTTTTCAGTAAAACTGAAAAACTTCATCTTGCAGAATTTCCTACTCTGTTTAGAAATTTCCTTTATTGGTCAGGTTGACTTCAGCTATGAAAAAAATAAAAATAAAAATTAAACCTACAATATTCCCATATAAACTGAAATTTATTTATTTATTTATTTTTCTGGCAGTCTCTGTGACAGACTAATGCTGTTATGAAAAAGCCTCTGAAGGTCATGTGCTTTAGCTCTAGCTCTGCAGCAGGCACATCTTTTCAGCAAAGAAGCAAGGAAAGTTGTTTGAAGCCTGAATAATTTATGCAGGTCAAGGATAACAGGATGGGAAAGGAGAGTTTTAACTAACAAGATTATTACTAATGAGCTCATTATGCACATCTTTCCCTTTGCAGAACACTGCTTCTGATTCTCAGCTACACACACATGCATGTAATTGTACACATATATAAACATACAACACAAATGAGAGAGAGAGAGAGAGAGAAAGAGATATGTCTTCTTTAGATTAGCAAATGGCTTTAATGAATATTGATTTATATTCTTACCAGTTATGTGTTTGATTCTTGCTGTTCATGTGTCTATGTTTACATAACTTAACTCCTTCATACTTAACAACAGTTTTATTTCTTTCCTTTTATTTCTTACCTTTTCTTTTTGATCAAAAACCAATAGTTTTCTTCTGTTTTTATTTTTAGTGGGGGCATTGTAAACTCAAGCCTGGCTACGTAAATATGAAATGAGCAACCTAATAACTGTTCTACTCACTACTGGAAAATTGTTGTGCCAAAGTTAATTAAAAAAATATATTTCTTTTTCTTTTACATAAAAATATATTATTTCTGCACCATTATATATGAGACCTGAAAGTCTGAAGGGACAAATTTTTCTTCCGAAGGTCTTCAGTAGACTCTCTCTCCATTGGGTAGACAGGCAAGATAGGCATTTACTGAAGGAGTAATGATTCAGTAAGTAAAATAGGCTAGATCCCAGCCCCCTGTGGTTGCCTGAAATGCCTCTTCAGCCAGCAGGTGATCTTGCAGAAACAGAGGTTTCTTACTATGCTGGTTACACTGAGCAGTTCCAATTAAGGAGGAGGATTATCCCCTGCATGGAAGTTGGCAACAGCTCTAATGTCAGAATAGTCAGGCTGGTCACACAAAAAAATAAATTGTGAAGATAAAAAGCACTGTCCTGATTGTGTTCCAGCCAAGAAAAAATAAATAGCTACCCAGATCTGAGTAAAAAATAAATAGCTACCAGTCGGATCTAAGCAGATCTGACTGCAGGGGGTTGGCATGGAAGGTAGTCAGCAGGTCTTTTAAATATATGCCTGGGTATGTCACTTCATATGATGATGTTGCAGTTTGTGCTCAGAAGTATCTAAGAACCACTTGCACAGACTGCAGCAACAGAAGGAGGACTCTTGCTCATTGTACTAAAACTCTATTTTCTTATCTGGAGTGAAACGTAGTAAAATATACAGTAGTAATTTGACCTGATTTGAGATAATCAATTGAGATACCTGCCCATTCTTAGATATCTACATGATTAATAATAAGGAAAACAGGTTCTTCAGAGGACAACTCAACCTTCTTATAATTCAAGGTGTTTAGTATTTGAATCATTGGTGTCTATCTGTCTCACTGAGTACTGAAAGACTGAAAGTTATATGCCTCGGTGATGAAAACTGTCCGGGTGAATTCAGGCACAACTGCATTCCTGTTACTAACATAAAGTTACTGACCTATTACACCATTATCTTGGTTTTGTGGAAATTATGCAATGATACATAAAATGCATGAACTACAGGCAAAAATTCATACATTTTCAAGTTTCACAGAGATAAAAGTTTATTAAACCTGCAAAATATCATTCTGATTTTTCTACTGTTATTTTTCTATACAGAGAAGCAACACCGTCCAGAAGTAGTCTGTGCCTTGCAGTCCAATTCTATCTTACCTTTAGCTTTATTCATTCCTTCAGCTCCTCAAAGAAGCAATATTACTCACATTGAAATCAATGGGATTTCATGTCTTTTGAAAGTAAAATTTAATTTATACAAATGGAAATCTGAAGAAATCTGATGATATTAAAGGTTCACCACTTTGTAGTGAGCAACTCTCACTATATATGGTGCGTGGATCAGGCCATTTATTACTTTGCTAAAAAATGAAATTTTAGACTTTTAATTCTGCTTAATAGACATTACCTTATTTACAAGGAACTTTGTTTCCATAATGACTGCCAGAAATCTTTTACTCATCTTCTCCTGTTGAGTTCTTTTATTTTTATGAATAAAAGATACATCTATAGAATCCTGATTAGGATGGGATTCAACTGCTTACCCTTGAGAAACCTCATCTGAAATGTCATAAAAGACCAGATGAAATGGAAAAGTTGGAAAGGGTCTGTGGAAGACATGTTCTTTGGCTCTTTGGGAGACAGAACTGGAAGTCAAGCATCTGAAATGATGATAGATACCTATGTTTAAGCAAGCAAATCCTATGCCTGGTGCACGTGGATATCCTTATCTATAAACACCACAATATTCAGTCTCTTACTAATGAACAGAATTATCATAACTGCAATATTTAAATATCATCTAACTTACTTAGAGGCCCCTTAAATAAGACATTCTGGGTCTAAGTTTTTTTTTGGCATGAACCTTATACGTATATAGAATAAGAATTCTTTCCTGCTTTGCAGGAAAAGCACACACATCAAAGCAAAGCACAGCAAAGACTTTTTGCCATCAAAAATGACACTTTTTGTTCCCCAAAGCAATATGAGTGGATTTGTCAAATTCTTGTTGTCAGATATGTTCCTAAATTGTCACAGATCAGGCAATCTTGGTGCCCAAATTGAACTTTCAGTCAACAGTTAAACATATATCAGATCACTGAGCAGCCAGAACTCATATTTAAGAGAGAGAGAGAGGAGAGAGAGAGAGAGAGAAAGAGAGAGAAAACAAACTTAAAAGCAAGCTTGTAAGAAGCCTAGTTCTATCTATAGGATTTTACAATTCATTCATCAGAAGCTACCACTAATAATGACCCTGAACATCTGGTGATTTTTTCTATTCATAAAAATGTGCAGAAGATATACACTTCCATGCATAAATATCACAGTCTTGACTATATGTATATAGAACAACATTAACAGTGCATGTGGATGGATCCATGTCTTTTTGTCTCACAGCTGATCTAGTTGTGACTGAAATGTTTGTCTCTTCCATGCTTTCTGTTACAGAACACACATACCAAGATTTTCTAAAAACAAATCAAAATCAAAAACCAACAAGAAGTTGAGAACATCTCCACCTTGAGGAACGTTAGTAAAATTTAATCATTAGAAAGTTTTGTCTGGTGAGTTTTGTTAAAGTTCTCTTTTGAATATGACCTCATCTTTTTGGTAACAGCAGGCTTTATCAATCACACAATGATTGATAAATCTGATAACCAAAACTGATTGCCTGTTATGGCATGGGTTTGAATGACATTGAGGTGAAGAGCAAGTTTCTGTATTTATGATGTTAATAGAAAAAATCACTAAGAGAGTTTCCAGAGCAACTTGGAGGGAAAAAAAAAAAAAAAAGTCTTACTTTACTGTATGATGACTGTCAGACCCAAAGCTCAGAATTGTATCAGAGGAAAGAACAATTATAGATAAGTACAAGAAATCAATATATATTTTTTATTTGCTTTTTAGAGGATGGCAGTGTTCACTCTGGGAGAATGGAATATGTAATTGCTAGTATAGTCTACATATGACTTTTTGGTAAGGAAGAAGGTTATTTTGATGCCAGGTTAGAAGACTGAAAAGTTGTAGAATTGCTCATAAGGTCCCTCTAAAAGAAAGGGACTCCACTTGTGTCAAAACGACTATATCCTGCTCTTTAAAATGCTTTAAAAAATTATTCACTTTTCCTTTTTTTTAGGATTTAGAAGCCAATCAGAACTGGTAACAGGTCATTAACAATAATCCATGAAGCTGCTGTCCCAATTAGATGGGAAGCAGCACTAGGAAAAATAAAATCCTAAGAAGTAAAAATTATAAATTAACATCAAAGTAAACCATGGTATAAGCAGATGAGATTCCAATGATTTATTAAAAATTTTGCCCAGCTCAACAGTATTGACAAGACATTAACTGCCAAATTCCAATCAAAATTATGAACAATGAAAGCACTTCAGGAAAGAAGCTATTTAAAATTTTGCACTGACCATAAATAAACTTGCACAATATTTTTGAACTTTAACCACTAGTGTGCAAATAGCATTTTATCCCTAACATGATCCTAAAAAAAAGTGATACATTTCAGAAACATGTTCCAGTTTTGTTCAAGTGTTGCAGTTTCAAGTATTTGATTACATCAGACATAGATTTTGTTAGCTGAAGCAAAAGATACTCAAAACAGACTGTGTATTTTGCCTGTGCTTTTCTTTCATATGAGCAAATGTATTTTTAAAGGGTAAATTGATTTGTAATGCTGTAACCCAGTCTGTTGGTGTAGGTATATCCTATAAACATATATGGCTACCAAATTAATTAATTTATTATAGCCTATTGTTTCTACATTAAATATTGCCCTAAATATTCTGTTAGAATCATCTTTCAGTGATCTTAACTGAAAGGAAGTTACAATATAAGTGACAAATAGGACAAACATTCATAGGTAACTTGTTTTGTGAGTAGTTCTTTAAAACTCTAGAGGACTACTCTTCGTACATAATTATGTGCATATATTTGCAGCTACAAATTCCGATCTTTAGACTTGACAAAAAGTGTTATTGTAGTTGTCCTAACACTGGAAATTGTTTAATATCCTTAATTAAGCAAAACTCCTTAACAGTTTATAAATGGTAGAATCCTGAAGGAAGAGAGGATGTGGGTGGGGAGTGGTAAACGGGAAGAAAGAGAATATGTGGTATTACTCAATTCCATTTTGCAAAGCACAATGAACATGTGTGTAGAAATGGAAGTCTGGTCTGATAGTTTGTAACCATAGCAACTGCTGCAGAAGCCAGAGATGAAAACATAATATTAAGGGTCTCCTCTCTCCAGACCACTGCAGTGGAAAATGAGCAAAAGAGAGAAAGGAAAGGTGTAGAACGTGCCCTGTCCCAGAAAGTTCACAATATAAATTTTAAAAGTTATACTCCCCCATACTCCTCTACTGAGTCTTAAAATGTTAATTCTTTTTAAAAGACATATTCCAAAATAATAAAATTTAAATATCTAGGTGGAGGACATAAGGTTAGAAGGGTAGAAGAACCTTCATTAAAGCATTTAATTACACACAGAATTTATTCGTAAGGAGTGTTTTCTTCCTTCCTTAAATATATTTAGTCAATTAAATCTTGGGCAATCATTTTATTTTTTAACCATGAGATTCACATTATTCTTTTTTTTTTTTTTTTTTTTTTTTTTCCCTGTAGAGCAGGGAGCCTTCAAAATTAACATAAGTACTGCAGTTTGCTGTCTTCTTTTTGTGTGCAAAGTCTTTTTCTACAAACATTTTGGAGAATATATATATATATATGTATTAGGGAATTGCTTTTAATAAGCTAAGGAAAGCTGAATTCATGACCATTTATTTCTCCAGTCAATTTCCTTGCAGACCTTGACTTTTATTTATTTATTTATTTATTTATTTATTTTGAAAGCCTTGTGGATCAAAACTTCCAAAGGAAAAGGAGAAGAAAAACAAACAAACAAACAAACAAAAAAAAACCTTTTAAAACAAAATCTTTTTCACTTTTCTTAGAAACGGTGAATGACATATCCCAAACAATTCTATGTCACACTACCGGGTAGTTCATCCAGTTAAAGCATTGAGGAGACAGTAATCACAGAGTCACAGAACAGTCGAGATTGGAAGTGACATCTGGATGTCTTCTCATCCAACCCCCCTGTGCAGGCTAGGTCACCCAGAGCAGATCGCCCAGGACTATGTTCAGTCAGGATTTGAGTATCTCCAAGGATGGAAACTCCACAATCTCTCTAGACAACTAGTTCCAGTGTTTGACTGCCCTCATAGTAAAAATGTTTTCTTCTGTTTGGAAGGAATTTAATGTTTATTTTTGTGTCCATTGTGTCATGTCCTGTCACTGGACACTACGGAGAACATTCTGGTTCCCTCTTCTTAATTCCCTGCAATCAGGTATTTTTAGACATTGATAAGACCCTTCTCTTCTCCAGGTTAAACAATACCAGTTCTTTCATGCTTTCCTCATGTGACAGGTGCTCCAGTCCTTTGATCATCTTTGTGGCCCTACATTGGACTTGTTCCTCTATATCCAGAACTGGATTCAGGACTCAAAATGTGGTCTCACCAGGGATGAAAAGAGGGAAAGAATCACTTCCCTTGATCTGCTGGTAATGCTTCTCCTCATACAGCTCACGATGCTATAGGCCTTCTCTGTTGCTAGTGTGCACTGCAGGCTGATGTTCTGCTTGTTGTCCATCAGAATCCAAAAGGTTTTCTGCAGAACTGCTTTCTAGCCAGTTGGTCCCCAGTGTGCCTAGGGTTATTCCTCTTCAGTTGCAGGACTTTACATTTCCACCTGTTTAGCTCCATGAAAATTCCTCTTGACTCAGTTATCCATCCTGTTGAGATTTTTCTGCAGAAAACAGAACACCCATCTGGTGCATCAGCCACTTTTACCATTTTTTTATCATCTATGAATTTGCAACATGTACACTCTGTCCCAGGTTCTTAACAAAAATATATCAGTTCATGGGTTATGCCACTAGTGACTTGCCTTCAAGTGGACTTTGTGCCTCTCATCACAATCCTCTGACACCAGTAGTTTAGCCAATTTTCAATTTGTCTTGCTATCCTATCCATTTATCTAACTTGTACTTTGTCAACATGCCTATCAGGATCATACAATCATAGAATGGTTTGGGTTGGAATGAACTTTAGAGATCATCTAATTCCAAGCCCCCTCCAATGGGCAGGGACACATCCTACTAAAACAGGTTACTTTAAGCCCCATCTAGCCTGGCCTTTAACACTTCCAGAGATGAGGCACCCACAATGTCTCTGGACAACCTGTTCCAGTGCCTCACCACCCTCTGAGTAAAAAAATTCCTCTTTATATCTAATCTAAACCTAACCGCTTTTAGTTTAAAGGGCTCTTCAGGGCTGCTTCCATTTTCCACCCAGCCTGTATTTGTGCTTGGGATTGCTCTGACCCAGATGCAGGACCTTCCACTCAGCCTTGTTGAAATCCATGAGGTTTGTACAGGTCCACCTCTCAAGCCTGTCAAGATACCTCTGGATGGCATCCCTTCCCTCCAGTTTGTTGACCATACTATGCAACTTGGTGTCATCGGCAAACTTGCTGATCCCACTCAATCCCACTGTCCATGTCACTGACAAAGATATTAAATAGTTCCAGTCCCAATACTGACCTATGAGGAACACTACTCATTACTGATCTCCAGCTTGACATTGAGCCATTGACTGCAACTGTTTGAGTGTGACCATCCAGCCAATTCCTTACCCACTGAGTGGTCCATCTGTCAAACCCATGTTTCTCCAATTTAGAGACAAGAATATCCTGGGGGAGTGTCAAATGCTTTGCACAAGTCCAGGTAGCTGATGTCATTTGTTCTTCCTCTATCAGCAATGATGTAACCCCTTTGTAGAAGGCCACCAGATTTGTCAAGTATTATCTGTCCTTAGTGAAGCCATCAGGATGTTATAAGAAAGTGTCCAAAGCTTTACTGAAGTCTAGGTAAACAACATCCACTGCTCTCCCCTCAAGTGACAAGGTAGCCACCTCACTGTAGAAGGTTATCATGTTGGTTAAGGATTATTTTCCTTTCATAAATTCATGCCAACTACTCTTGATCATCTTCTTGTCCTTTACGTACCTAGAAATAGTTTCCAGGAAAATTGCTCTATCACCTTCCCGGGGCCTGAGGCATGGCTGATATGGCCTGCAGTTCTCCAGATCCTCCTTGAAGATAGGAGTGACATTTGCTCTCTTTCACAGTCTTCAGAAACCTCTCCCAGTCACAATGACCCTTCTAAGATAATAGAGAATGGTCTTGTAGTGACATCAGCCAGCTTCCTCAGCTCTCATGTGTACAATCTATCAGTCTTTATGGACTTGTGTCCACTTTGTTTAAGTGTTCCTTAACCTGGTCCTGCTCCACTTCTTTGCTTTCAGACTTTGCCTTTTGTCTCAAGGGCCTGGGACTCCCGAATGCTGGTCTTATGGGTAAAGACTGAGAAGAAGTCATTCAGTATCTTCACTTTTTCTATGTCATTTATCACCAGGCCCCCTACCCCATTGAGCAGCAGACCCACATTTTCCTTAGTAATCACCGATTTCATGTTTGTTTGTCAGCTTTCACATTTTCCCTTAGTTTCCCAATTGACAAGGCCCCCAGTCAGATAAACCTTGCTGGAGTAAACATTTTCATACTCTCACATGTCCTCGTCAATGAGTGTGTCTGACCAGCTTTGGTCCCCCTCACTACCTTCCTTAACCTTTGTCGGTCATGTGTGCGTGCCTGTTTGTTATTGTCTGTGGCTTCCTCCCTTTCTTATTACTCTTTGTTGCTTTGAAAAAGGTCTTTTACCAGACTCCCTTACATGAACAGACACTCTCCTTCCACATAGCTGTACATAGTGGACCATAGTGCCAGACCTGAGCATGATGTAAATGATGTGGGATAAGGGGTGGAGATTTTACTGGGTCTGGCTGTGATGGTGTTAATTTTCCTCAAAACAACTTGTACAGTGATGTGATTTGTGATTAAAACAGTGTTGACAACACTCCTGACTTTTGGTTATTGCTGAGGAGCACTTACACAGCATCAAGGTGTTCTTTCTCCCACTCTGCCTTCACAGCAAGTAGTCTAGGAGTACGTAAGAAGTTGGAAGGAGACACAGCAAGACAGCTGACCCAAATTGACCAAAGGGATGTTCCATACCATATGACATCACGATCAGCAGTAAAAGCTCAAGGAGGAGGAAGCAGGGAAGTTTGAGCTTATAGCATTTGCTTTCCCAAGTAACTGTTACACATGATTCTTGCCAGGAAAAGAGCATAAACACGTGCCAATGGGAAGTAGTGAATACATTTCTTATTTTGCTTTGCTTGTATGTTCAGCTTTACTTAACTTAATAACCTGTATTTACTTAACTTAATAACCTGTATTTAAAACAATCCATGAGTTGTCTTGGTTTTGCTCTTCCAACTCTCTCCCCATTCTGCTGCAGAGGAGAGTGAGCAAATGACTGGGTGGGGTGCTCAGCTATTAATTGGTTTATACCTTGATTTTTTCCCCCTAGAAGCAGAGGTCACAAAAGGGCTTATTCCTGCTCCCCCCTGGATTCTCTGTCATGATTGCACATGCAGTACTGACATTGTCTTTTTCAATACTTAGGTTTCTCCACAGGAGAAACAGAGCCATCCCACCTGTTGCACTTATATATATAGTAGCTCAAGGGGGATGTACAACTGCTCATTTATCAAATTTTACAAGTACCTGTAAAACAAAATGTTTTGTCTGGTTGTAATCCCTGTCTCCAGCTCTAGAGGCTTTTCTCAAATTGCATTGAATAGTGTAAATGCTGATCTCAACAAGTAACACTGCAGCCACTGAGAGTATAGGGACTTATTAGAGGAAGTAAGGTTAGATTACTAACAACTTCCCAGAGTGTATGTTCAAGCCAAGAACAGTACTATCTGTTCAGTACCATTACATATTTATTTTTCAGCTAGAAAATACATCAGCAACTCCACAACCTAAAAGAAATGTTTGTAATTTTCTTTTTTGACAAGAAGTAGTATTTTTTCATTTTGTCTCATCATCTCTCTTGCACGGCAAATGACATGATAATAATGACATTATTTACACCAAAAAGACTTGACTTGACTAAGTAATGGAAGTACAGCTATTCTGAAGAAAGCTGAAAGTCTTAGATGCTAGTAAAAGAAAAAGGAAATTTCTGTCATTCGTCAGCTAAACATTTCAGCTGAACTGTAAATATAGCAGGGGAATGACTAAACACTAGGCTGAAAACATTTTCATAAAATAAAATAGTAATTAAGCATTTAAATTTATGGTAAGGGAAAAAAATAGAAAAAGCAAAAGCTGAAACCTAAACTAGACCCATTTGCAAATGTACTGAAGACAGAGAACTCACACTGACTTTATTGACTAAAATGGTATGCAGAAAAATCAGGCTAATTTATCTTTACACAGCAGAAGCTAAGAAGTTAGAATGTTTTTGTTTTTGTTTTTTATATGAGAAAATGTGATTACAAAAATCTAACTGGAATAAAAACACAGCACTAGAAGATTGAATTATTCAAACATATACAGGAATTTTCAGGATGAAAAGACAAATCTAATTAAAAAATTAGCTTTGTCTGTGCCCACTGTCATTGAATGACCCAATTTGGTAATGGTTTCACATTTTCATTGTTTAATCTTTTCCAAATAATATAGCAGTAGAAGTTTTTTTTTATTGTTTTCAATGTCCTTTGCAAGCAACAACTCTAGTTGAGTTTTGATTTTCCTAACAGCAACCTACTACATGCCTGAGTATCATTACTAATTTCCCGATTTTGTTAGCCAATGTTGTCTCCTGCATAGTGGTTATAAAAGTGGACTGTTTTCAAAGATTGTGGAATTCATAAAAGTAAGCTTGACTAGTTGTGAAAGTGTGAAGGCAGAACATTTTAACGAGTACATCAAGAACTGAAGCAGCATTCCTCACCTAATTGGATAAAAAAGGGGATTTATAACACTGAGGTTGTGTTACAAACTTGTTTCCCATTTTTTCCCATGGCTAGGTATAGGAGATAGAGAAGATGATAACAGTATTTGCATGGTTTTAGGATGATATTATATTCAGTTATGCATTCCAGTTAAGTGAATAAACAGCATTAATTTCAACAATAAAGATCTGAAATGTATGCCTTAATTTCTGCTGAAATAAACTCATTGGTTCCTCCAATAATTTCACTATGTCTATTCAGTTGGGCAAGCTTAACAAAGTATCAAGTGTTTAACTGATTATTTCCAAATAGATTGGTAACATGACAGACTCAAATTTGATAGTACTAATATTTTAAATACACTTAATGTAAATAAACAAAATTAGAGGGGACTTTCCAAAAATTTTTCATCATCAATCTCTTCAGCCTTTACTAAGGTCAACAAAGAATGAGCTCTTGCAAACTCTATAAGGTTTCCAGTTTTACTCATTTACTAGAAAAAGTGCACCTTGCATGAAGAATATGTAAAACAAACTGTTATAACCTCATAAACAGAAAAGCAAACCACCCATCGAATATCTCAGATACATACATATTAAAGAATTTCCTTGATCAGTCTGTGGAACTTCCCTATTAAGAAGAAATATTTCTCATTAAAAAAAAATTCTATGCTGATTTGTGGGTGGTGTGCTTCTATGCAAGATAAAACAGACAGCAAAGGTAATGGTTTATGAAATGCTGCTCATCCTTTACTCTGTCATTAATAGTCTGACAGATGGTGAAGGTAGGGAGCAGAAGCTCTTTATCTGTCTATCTATCTATCTGTGGCAATTAATGAAGTTCAAAGTTTCCAAAACAATTATATTCAAAAAAACTATTTATTTATTGTTTGTTTATTTTACCTTAGCACAGTATTTTGAATGGCAAAGGTAGCATCTATAACTGATAAAGGAGAACTCAGACTGTTGGCTAGATTTGGAGGTAGCAGTCCAACATATCTACTTCTGAAATGAATTTATGTTATAAAGGGAGTTTGTCAGGGAGGGAGACATCAAACTCTAATGGGATAAGAACATTTTCATAGACCACTTATTTACAGCAGTTCACAACTCAGTGATATATGTGCCTAGTCCTAGACATACTAAATAGGCTCTCACAAACTATGGCTTGCATCAGAGTCTTGTAAACTGTGGTAGCCTTGCACAGATTAAATGGCAGCAGATCAGGTGAAAGGCTCACATGCCATATTCCACTGTATTTTTAAATATGTATGATGTATCTATAGTATCATCAAAAATAACGCTCAGAAAAGAAAATAGCCATTTATATGTGTTTTAATAGATAGACTTAAGGTCTCTGAAAAATCCCATTTTGTGAATGCTCACTGTCTACATTGATTCTGGTTGTTTATACTTTAAGTGGAAATAAAGTCCAGTAGTCTCTGAAAACTACAGAACTGAGTATACCTGTGGCACTTGTAAATGCCCTGGGAAACAGATGTTAGTTTAAATCTGTTCTATATGACCCTTGAGTTACATTGTGAAGGTTTGCATCTGCTTATGCTGCTGTGGTGGTTCCACTCGAGTGGGCAGCAGAGCTCCACCACAACCACTCTCTCACTCACCCTCCTCAAAGAGGAATGGGGAGAAAATACGATGAAAAGGGCTCAAAGCTTGAGATAAGGACAAGGAGATCACGCAGTAATTATTGTAACGGGCAAAACAGACTCAGCATAGGAAGATAGTAAGATTTATTGCCTATTACTAACAAGCGAGAGAAGTGAGAAACAAAGGAAAGAAACCAAAAGCACCTCCCCCCCACCCACCCTTTTCCACCTCCTCCCCCCGAGTGGCGCACGGGAACAGGGAAATGGGGGTTATGGTCAGTCTACAGCACTTCTTCTCTGCCGCTCCTTCTCAGTCACTCTCATCCCCTGTGCTGTGGGGTCCCACCCATGGGATACAGTCCTTGATGAACTGATCCGGCGTGGGCTTCCCACAGGCAGCAGCTCTTCCAGAACTGCTCCAGATATGGGTCCGTACCACGGGGTCCATCCTTCAGGAGAAAACTGCTCCAACCTGGCTCCCCCACGGGCAGCATCTCCTGCCAGGTCACCTGCTCCTGCGTGGTCTCCTCTCCACAGGCTACAGGTCCGGCCCGGAATCTGCTCCGGCAGGGGTCTTCCACAGGCAGCAGCCTCTGTCAGTGCAGGTCCACCTGCTCCACTGTGGTCTCCTCCACGGGCTGCAGCATGGAACCCTGCTCCACCGTGGTACTCCATGGGCTGCAGGGGGACATCCTGCTTCACCGTGGTCCTCACCACAGGCCACAGGGGACTTCTGCTCCGGCGCCTGGAGCACCTCTCCCCCTCCTTCTTCACTGACCTTGGCACCTGCAAGGCTGTTCCTCACTCCTCTCACTATCCCAGCTGCTGTGTGTGGCACAATGTTTTTTTCCCTGTCTTAAATATGCTATCACAGAGGCGCAAAACAACATTGCTTATTGGCTCGACTCTGGTCAGCAGTAGGGCCCTTACCAAACATGGGGCAGCTTCTAGATCCTTCTCACAGAAACCACCCCTATGGCCCCCTGCTACCAAAACCTTGCCACATAAACCCACTACAGCTGCATTATGTGAAGTGTTGAAAATCAAGCTAACCTAACACCTCATAAGTGAAACATATTTGTCTAGTGAAAATATATGAGGAAAAAAATGAAAAAAAAAAAAAAAAAAAAGAGAAAACGTATGCAGTTTGAAACTGCTGGTTATTATAATGATCTGACCATTACCACCAAAACTACCTTGCAAAACCTGTGTAACCTGAATCAGCCAACCTACCCTTCACTGCAGACAGTGAATCAAGTTAGAACATAGGCTGTTTTTTTGCTGTTCACTGTCCAGTCAGTGGACACTCAGCACACAGCAATAATGTTGATTCCAAGCTTTTTAGAGGTAAGCCTAACATCAGATGACTCATAATTTGCATTGTAATTGTCTTTCTAGACAAAAAAAAAAGGGCCTCCTATGTGGCTACCATCTTTGCCTTTTTTAGTAGGAAGATATGCATTTCTATAACCAACACAGAGAAGAATTACTTTTGTCAGCTGTGAAAATTGATATAACTGTTATAATTCAAGTGTCTACACCTTATCGAAGAGACAATGAATTGTATATACTTTTGAAGAGGATGTGGTTGGGTATCAGAGCTGGCTGCTATCTGTTTACATTTCTGCAGCAGCTGCACCACAGATCAAATGGTCTGGATACACAGTTTTTCACTGAAGTGATATATTCAGCCAGGAAGCCCTTCAGCACAGAACAGAGAGAGCAGAGGGACAATGTTGGGCTGCAGAGAGCCCGACCTATGATGGCAGCCTCAGTCAACACGGAGATTCTCTCCGCAGCAGATTTGCAAATATTGAATTTCAATTGTATTTAAAAAAATATTTTTCAATATTTAAACATGCATCATGCTCTAAAACATTCTTTTTTATTCTGAAAAAAAAAATCTGACTTTGAAGATTGAAAGCCTTCAGAGTTGCTTTTTTGCTTTGTTCTTTTACTTTTTTTTTTTTTTTTTTTTTTTTTTTTTTTTTTTTAATCTAGTCCAGTGCTGCATTATCGATTATCAATTTGTCATCTGGGAAGGTTTTAGTAAAAATGCATATATAAGGTAGGTATACACATACCTACCACTCACCCAACATTCCCATGTCTTTTTAAAACTCTAATTTACTAAACCCAGTAACAGAATAAAAAATAATACTTTGCATGTAATAGCTAAGCTGCAATAGCAACATGCAGTGAAAGGCAAATAAAAACGGAACACTTCTCCGCAGAAGATAACATGTACATTGCAAAGGTGATGATGCACCCACTAACATTTAAGTAACAACTTCAATCAGCTCATAATCCTTAGCCTAGAATAGAAATATTGAAAGAAATCTTCCTTCTCTAATCTTATTTTGCCTCATTCAAGTAAGATCTTTACGTGCCTTCATACCTCCTTGCTATGCTCTCTATACAGAATGATTTATATATCTTGGCACGTGGTTTTTTTGTTTGTTTGTTTTTCCTCCTTGTTGTGCACTAAGCTTGGTTCAACTCTGTTTTCAAGGTTTCATTGCTATAGTGACCAGTGACATCATTTTCAGCTTGTGTTTACCTTCAGGGCCTCTGGTGCCACTCCATGTTTGTATTACACCTTCTTCTATCATGTTACTGGGGGTCTTTGCTACATCAGAATCTTTCTGGCTTTATCCCAAAAGATTGAAGAAAAGTAAAGTAGGGAGAATATTTTCCTCTCATGTTGGATCTGGCCAGAGTCCCATCATAGCAATTTGACAGTATATTAACATACCAGGTTGTTAGATTTTGACTTAATAGTTGTTCCTTTCCATTCCGTTCCGTTCCTTTCCCTCACTAGGAGACACACTCATTTCTTTGTTCCACTACCATCATTGCACTGCTTATTAATTCCCTTTAGTTTGTATACAACTATGGTGAGGTATCTCAGGATGCATGTTGATCTTTGTTGTCTAGAGAGATCACAGGTGCAAAATAAACTGCAGGGAATAGGAATTTCACTAACTCGATACTCAGGTAATGTAACTCAAATACTTTCCTAGCTAATAATAGAACTAAATTTTCCTTTTTCATCTGTTAGAAAATGGCTTAAAAATAAAAAATAGCCCCATGGCTATCTCCCTGTTGGCTAGCATGACTAGACACAATGACTTATGTATACCAGCTTCCTTTTGTAATTTGATCAAGGTCAGGACCTAGACCCAAACACCTACACATAATTGTGTATACTATACCATGGTCTCAGAAGAGTTTCAGCTGAGATTGGCTATCTGTAGCAGCAAAATTGTGCATGGAATGTAGCTGTCCCACTCAGGAGAGGAGAAGAGTTCACTCATAATTTGCAGAAGCAAACCATGCCCTCTCTGCTGGCTTCTGGTCTAGGGAATAGTATCCAGTCCATTTTATTTACTAATGTCAGCATGGCTGATAAAACACATCTGTATTCAAACAACAAGGAGAATTCAGGAAACTACAGGCCAGTCCACTTCATCTCTGTCCCTGGAAAGATGATGAAACAACTTGTTCTGGTTGCCATCTCCAAGCAATTGGAAGAGAAGAAGGTTATCAGGACTAGTCAACATGGATTCACCAAGGCGAAATCATGCTTAATCAACCTCATAACCTTCTATGATGTCATCACTGCCTGAGTAGATGAGGGGAGAATAGTGGATTCTGTATAACTTGTGTATTGACTTCAGCAAGGCTTTTGACACTGTCTCCCACAACATCCTTGTAATGAAGCTTAGGTGTCAGATAAACGAGCAGACAGCGAGATGGATTGAGAACTGGCTGACTGGCAGAGCTCAGAGAGTTGTGACCAGTGGTGCAGAGTCTAGTTGGAGGCCTGTAACTAGCAGTGCTCCCCGGGGGTTGGTACTGCATCCAGTTTTGTTCAACATCTTCATCAATGATCTGAACGAAGGAAGAGTCCACCCTCAGCAAGCTTGCTGATGATACAAAGCTGGAAGGACTAGCTGACACACCGGAAGTATGTGCTGCTATTTACCAAAACCTTGACAGGCTGGAGAGTTGGGCATAGAGGAACCGGATAAGGTTCAACAAGAGCAAGGGTAGTCTTGCACCTGGGGAGGAATAACCATTATACAGGTGAGGGGCTGACCTGCTGGAGAGGAATTCTGCAGAGAAGGACCATGGGAACGTGGTGAACAACTGTGGGAGTGTGGCCATGGGGGTCAACAAGCTAACGAGATAACATCGACTCCTAACAATGAGGCCACAAGGAATGTAAAGAGTTTAAAAGGAACAAAGAAGGGTGATTCAGGAGACGCCTTGCTGTCTCAGACTGCTTGTTCTCCAGCCATTAAGACATGGAAGTTGCTGGCTGTTTGCTGTTGCCGGGCAAAGTTGTTGACTAATGAACAGTTAGTGGAAAGGTAGTGCTGTAGAGTGAGTGGTATAAGAAGGGAGCCTGTCCTCAATAAGAGGATTTGAAGTTATGCCTTCAACAAAGGGCACCCTTCACTCACGCATGCTCACATACCATTTGTGCTCGCTCTCTTGCTGTCCCGTGCACCCAGTTTTTCTAGGAGCTAGTACTTCCCCAGAGCTTGGAGATAGACTCTTGTTGGGGCAGGAGCCAGGAGGTTGGAATGTTTGGTTTGTTCTAACATCTGCAAACAGAGTTTCTGATGTTGAGGAGTAACAGGTAGTTTTCTACTGACTGGAAGCAACTTGAGCCAGGGTCTATGTACCTTACAATTGGATTCATTGTTCTACAGTGGTCCCCTTTCCCATTGGTCTCAACTATGTATCCATGTAGTCTGCATGTTGCTCTGGTGGTGGCAGAGTTTAATAGCATCTGTCTGATGGCAGAAGAAGCCATCTTCGGGGATGAAAAGCAGGTCACAAATGTCCTGATTTTCTGAGGAGCATAGTATTACAGTGCCTACTGAATTCCAAGATTAATCTTCCTGGGCAGCAGATTGTTGTTATCCAGACATAATGGTAGCCTGCATACAAGACCTGCAGATTGGTATTTTGGAGATCCAGAGCTCTTCCCCGATTGTGATTTTTAGTTTTTCTTTTCAGACATGTCCTTGCCAAAGAAAGATGGTAGAAGACTGCTGAGACTCCTAGTAAGAGAGACAGGCAGCAAAAGTTCAGACAAGTCTTTTAGTTTTAAATAATTTCATCTTTTTATTTTAAACTTGTTGTGCATTATTGCATAGCACACAGACTGTGAAGCTGGTGTCTTTGTTCTTTATGTTGGATTTTATGGTTTTGAACCCTTGCACACTCTCCGCCAGAAAAGTAGCTCCTTCCTGCTTTGGATGTCTTTGAGAATGTTTTTGATTTCTGCAGATTTCATTGATAGCCTTAATTATGGAAGCCACAGAATTGATTTTGCTTTTGGGCTGTCTGAGTGGTTCCCTCATCTGTGGCTCCATAGGGAACATCTCCTCTGAACAGATTTCACCTCTTTGACACCTTAGATTTTCTCCTTCAAAGACATTTGGGACTGGCAGACCAGCAGCTCCTTGATGATGTGACCGTCTTACAGAATGTGCATGTTTCTTAATGATCAAATTAATGGCTCTCATTTTGGAAGCAAAGATGACATCGTGCTTTTGGGCTGGGGTAGTGCTTCTCTCATCTGTGCCAGTTAAATTGCCTGGTCCAGATAACCCTCACCTTTTTGACTTTTGTCTTCACTTTTCCTCAAGTTGACAGTTTCTGTGCATCTGAGAAACTGATGACAGAAAACATAGACTTTTGGAGACTGAAAACAAGGAAAGAAGAGGCTGCCTTCATCAGAGAAGGAAAGGAAAAGCACAAGTGTTTGAGTTCTATTTTTAATTGTGCTTGTGACATAGTAGAAGTACTTGCTGAATTACAGACTCTACTAAATACTACTTGCTCCCCAAGAGAAACCTGTGCACAAACCCTTCAACTTACGGCAGGATTTAGAGCAACATGTAAGAATTTTCCATATTTCTGCTGCTGTCTTCGAAACATCACAGAGAAATATGAATGGGAAACCTCATTCATTACCACATTCAAACAACACTGTATAGGACACCATCCTAAAACCATCATTATGCACTTCCAAAAGAGGGCAGCTATTGGCAGAATATCAAGATCTTGTTGTACCAAGTAGTGCTGGAGTAAGAGGCAAAGCAAATTAGGATCAGCATCTCAGTATACGTGGCAAATGACATAATTATTAATTGATAAAGTTACCTCTTGAGTTTGAAAGGCTTCCACTGGGCCTTTTTGGAGGTTGTTCCACTACACTCAGCTTCCCTGGTACAGCTAACAGTAATCTGGATTTTTGTTTCTGCCTGTGAAGGGACATCACAAAACAATTCTACATTAAGAGGCGTAGGCCCAAACAGTTCCTTTATGGCAGTGTACTGTGATGATTTAATGGGTTACAAGTACCACAAGGATCCCATGTACCAAGAAATTTGGACAAAGTTAGGTGAGGTTCGAGGAGGGCAAGTCAGAGCATGACATACATGTGCAAGCTGTGTCTGTGTAACAGCTGAGAGAGCCACACAACATGAGAAGGTATAGAGTTAACACCCTAGAAAGCTGAAAAGAAAATGGGTTGCAAATTTTCCCATGTCTACTCTGTTTAAGGAGAATCGTAGAGGATCACAGTATCATAGAATCACTAAGGTTGGAAAAGACCTCCAAGATCATCTGGTCCAACCATTCCCCCACCACCAGTGACACCCGCTAAACCATATTCCTAAGCACCAAGTCCAACCTTTCCTTGAACAACTCCAGGGATGGTGAATCCCAAAATAAGGCAAATAATAGCATTTTTCCCTTGAGCTCTTTAGCAAGGTAGACCTAATTTGTTAGTATTAAAAATGTCATTGTTACCTTTGAAGATTTGAGCTGGTGCTTGGAGCAAGGAAAGGTAGTCCTTGAAGGGGTCATCTGCCCATTCTCAAACTGTTTCCTCACTACAGCCAGGCCACCAGGCACAGTGCAGGACTTGATTTCCTCTGAAGTCATGTGATCAAATAAGGCCAGGTGTTTTCCATTTGCAGTAAGAATGTAGCATGCATTTCAATGAGAAAGGGCAAAGTGGTCTAGAGCATAAATGAAGCAGTTCATATATTCTTAATATGGTTTGGTTGGGTCAGGCTTTCTACAGTCATTCCTTTTGGGGAGAGAGAGCTAATGGCAGTATTGTTGGCAGCATCGAGAAGAGGACATTAGAACCTTCTTGGCCCAAAGAACTGCAGAAATCTGCTCTGAGTACACAAGGGCAATTAGGAAATAAAGAAGCCGGTAAACAGGAATTGCTTGTACCTGGACTCAGAAGGCGAGTGTGGCTGGTCGCTGCTTCCCCTAGGTGGTTTCTGGGATACCTGAGTACCCATACCTGAACTGTTTTATAATGTGGTAATTTCAAATTCTTCAGTTTGAGCAGCAAGAGCTCTAAATTCATTGCTCTCCTGAATGTGACTTTATTATTTGGCGATAGAGAATAGTTGTTGTGATAAAGAAACTGCCTTGTTTTGTCATCATGAGCAAATAGGATAACCGCGATGCTTATTTCTTTCCTGTTTATTGTCCTCATACGTGAAGTTCAGGCAAAGGTGGACTAAAGGGAAGAGTACTTCCATGAACTAATGGGGATTGCCCAAAAGACAAAAGGCATATAGCATGACAAATCTCATCTGGTAGAAACAGAGACTGATGGATAACTATGTTTGCTATGTAGATTTCCTAATTTTGGATTTAAATTTTGATCCACTCTACGATCCATCTGATAGCTTGCTTGTAGAAATTTTGACAGTTATGATCTGTCCCTGTGCAAAGTAAAGGTAGAATTAAGAAGATAATGAGACATTGGTATCTTACATTGGAAAAGCAGTTGGTGCTCTCTGACTTGGACACAGCAGCCTGGTAGAGAGCCATTTTTTCTTTCAAGGAGACATTCTCCTGAAAGTCCATCAGTGTGTTGCCAGTGTTGGGAGGGCTCTCTTCTGGAAGTCCTCCTACAGCTTTGCAACCACCCACTGCAACTACAAACAGATATTATAGTTGAGGTCAGGGAGATGGGTGCATGTGTTTCAAATCTTGAAAGAAAAGCAGTAAGCAAAATGAACAGTAATGCCAACTTCTTAGCAACTGTGTTGTACTTTTACTTTAGAGCACATCAAGTACAGAGTGTTTGATTTGTGGAAACCAGAAAGCCATAAATAAAAGTTAACCGGTTAACCAAATATGTTAAACAGTTAACAAATATGTTAAAGAGTTGACCAAAGTAACACTTTGCCAAGTCCAAACTATCTTCACCAAATGAGAAAATGAAGATAGCACTTTTTCATAATTGATGAATGTTACCCATATTTTTGATATCATATTTGTGATTTGGGTTGTCTTCATCAAAAATTATCATCTCAAAACATAAGACATTCTGTTGTGTTTTGTTCAAAAAGTATTTAAGAGGCATCAGGCACTCCTCCATAATACAAAAGACAAAGTGGAGAAAGCTGGAAAGCTTGTTTTGCATTGATAAGAACACCACATTCCCTTCCTGGGCAGCCTGGGGGCTGCCCTGATGTGAGTGTGGTTGCACCTTGTCTCATCAGAGATTGAGTGCATTGAACTAGTGCAAGAAATCAGATCTAAGTGGTAAGGCTAACCTTCAGTGTTGATGTTATGTCCTTTTCCTGAGGACATCTTCTCAAAGATTTCCCTCCCCCTTTTCACGATGGACTCCATCAGAGATATGTTTGTATGGCTCAGAGGCTGTGTCCTGATTTCAGTTAGGACAGTTATCCATGTAGCCTGCATGTTGCTCTGGTGGTGGCAGTGTTTAATAGCACCTGTCTGGTAGTAGAAGAATACATCTTTGAGGATGAAATGCAAGTCACAAATGTAAGCTGTTTTGATGATGATTTGATGTTTATGTCCTGCTGTGGTTTGTGTTTATTAGGTGTTCAGAATGTATGACTGTCACACCTTGTGTGTTTTTCTTTCTTTCTGAACCACAAAAGATGATGGGAGAAATTCCTGCATTCTAGCATGGAAAAATCATTCAAGTTTGATTAATTGTTTTAATGGGATATACAGGGAGATGGTTCCTGCTGCAGGCAAACTGGTTTTCCACTTCTGGACCCCAGGAATGTGGTCATGAAACAGAATTGTCTGAGGAGCATTTGATGAAGATATCCTGGTGTCAGGACACACCTGACAGAGGAAACAGGAAAATTTAATATAAAAGATTTTTCTCTTTGTGAAAGATGAAAAATCTAGGGGGAGCAGGGGGATTAGAGTAGATAATCTGTAATGCAAGAGAAGAGATGTAGACTTACAGTTTTATTTAAGTACAATGTAAGCAGTTGAAAATTTCCACACACACCCCCCCCCAAAAAAAAAAAAAAAATATATATATATATATATATATATATATATATAAAAAAAGGAATATGTATTCATGTCTATTTAATGGAATATCTACTTATGTTTAGATCCATAACCTTTGAAAGTTTTTCACCTTGTTTTCATATCACTCACATTCACCACTGTAATGTTTGAAAAAGGAAAAATTTCTGAAAATCCTGTTTCACAGAGTAAATAAAGAGGTGATCTGTGTCCTGGCCTAACGTAATAAGCATTGTCACACGTATATTGTTCTGTCTGTAAACGTCAGTGTATTCAGTTAATGAGCTATCTTTATTTTTGCACATAGAGTTTTGGATAGAAAAAGACATTTATGACCATCCAGGATGCCCTGTATGGCATACAAAGTGGATTTTCATCCACTGCATCTAGCACCAAGTCTGTGGTTCTTTCTTATTGTTTATTTTATGTGTGAAACCGTAATTTGCTGGTGATTAGAGCCTTTTTTTTTTTTTTCCTCTGAAATCAGCAAGCTTTTTATTTTAGGTTGCACTACATACTATAGTGAAAGGCAGTGTGGGATACAGTGTTCTAAAATTCTCAATTTGCATTGTAGAATTCACTGCTTAATATGGAGAAATTCTGTCCAAAAAAACATTATAAAAATATAAATCTCCAATTCCCTATATATGTGTATATATATATGTACGTATCTCTAAATTTCCTATAAAAATAGTTAATGGAAGCATATTATTCACCACATTGAAATTTTGATTTTGTTCTCCCTTCAGTGCATGTGACAATTAAAATACTTACTTTTTTACCTCTATGTAATTTAATAAAAAAATAAAGTTAATTTGCCTTAGATATGTCCTACGCTGCTATCCAGATAAACAGAATATCCACAAAGTCTGTGTTAATTTCTTCCAGGTAGTAAGGGAGGAGTTGTATACCCTTATGCCAAAAGAATTTCTGAATGATAAATTGGAATGAAGCTACAGTTCAGAATATATTATCCTCTTAATAATTCTTTTCCACTTTTCTATTTTTTCCTCCTTCCTCCTCATTATTCATCTTCATTCCATGGTTCTTCACAGAATCACAGAATCGCAGAATTTCCTAGGTTGGAAGAGACCTCAAGGTCATCGAGTCCAACCTCCAACCTAACGCTAACAGCCCTCCACTAAACCATATCCCTAAGCTCTACATCTAAACGTCTTTTGAAGACTTCCAGGGATGGTGACTCCACCACTTCCCTGGGCAGCCTGTTCCAATGCCTCACAACCCTTTCAGTGAAGAAGTTCTTCCTAACATCTAACCTAAAACTCCCCTGGCTCAACTTAAACCCATTCCCCCTCGTCCTGTCACCAGGCACGTGGGAGAACAGGCCAACCCCCACCTCGCTACAGCCTCCCTTGAGGTACCTATAGAGAGCGATAAGGTCACCCCTGAGCCTCCTCTTCTCCAGGCTGAACAAGCCCAGCTCCCTCAGCCGCTCCTCGTAGGACTTGTTCTCCAGGCCCCTCACCAGCTTCGTCGCCCTTCTCTGCACCCGCTCAAGCACCTCGATGTCCTTCTTGTAGCGAGGGGCCCAGAACTGAACACAGTACTCGAGGTGCGGCCTCACCAGAGCTGAGTACAGGGGGACAATCACCTCCCTAGCCCTGCTGGTCACGCTGTTCCTAATACAAGCCAGGATGCCGTTGGCCTTCTTGGCCACCTGAGCACACTGCTGGCTCATATTCAGCCGACTATCCACCATCACTCCCAGGTCCTTCTCTGCCTGGCAGCTTTCCAACCATTCCTCTCCCAGCCTGTAGCTCTGCTTGGGGTTATTGCGCCCCAGGTGCAGGACCCGGCACTTGGCCTTGTTAAACTTCATGCAGTTGACCTCAGCCCATCGGTGCAGCCTATCCAGATCCTCCTGCAGAGCTTTCCTACCCTCAAGCAGATCGACACACGCACCTAACTTGGTGTCATCTGCAAACTTACTGAGGGTGCACTCGATGCCCTCGTCCAGATCATCGATGAAGATATTAAAGAGGACCGGCCCCAGCACCGAGCCCTGGGGGACGCCACTAGTGACTGGCCTCCAACTGGACTTGGCTCCATTCACCACGACTCTTTGGGCCCGGCTATCCAGCCAGTTTCTAACCCAACGAAGCGTGCGCCAGTCCAAGCCAAGAGCAGCCAGTTTCTTGAGGAGAATGCTGTGGGAGACGGTGTCAAAAGCCTTGCTGAAGTCAAGGTAGACCACATCCACAGCCTTTCCCTCATCCACCCAGCGCGTCACTCTGTCATAGAAGGAGATCAGGTTCGTCAGGCATGACCTGCCTTTCATAAAGCCATGCTGACTGGGCCTGATTGCCTGCTTCCCCTTCAAGTGCTGCATGATGACTCTCAGGAGGATCTGCTCCATGAGCTTTCCTGGCACTGAGGTCAAACTGACAGACCTGTAGTTTCCCGGGTCTGCCCTCCGGCCCTTCTTGTAGATGGGCGTCACGTTTGCTAGCCGCCAGTCGATTCGGACCTCCCCCGATAGCCAGGACTGTTGATAAATGATGGACAGTGGCTTGGCCAGCTCCTCTGCCAGTTCCCTCAGTACCCTTGGGTGGATCCCATCCGGCCCCATCGACTTGTGCACATCTAAGTGCCGTAGCAGGTCACCAACCAGTTCTTCATGGATAATGAGGGCCACATCCTGTTCCCCATCCCCTTCCACCAGCTCAGGGTACTGGGTATCCAGAGAACATCCGGTATTGCCGCTAAAGACTGAGGCAAAGAAGGCATTGAGCACGTCCGCCTTTTCCTCATCTCTTGTAACTAAGTTTCCCCCCGCATCCAGTAAAGGATGGAGATTCTCCTTAGTCCTCCTTTTTGTGTTGATGTATTTATAGAAACATTTTTTGTTATCTTTAACGGCAGTAGCCAGATTGAGCTCCAGATGAGCTTTGGCCTTCCTAATTTTGTCCCTGCACAGCCTCGCTACTTCTTTAAAGTCCTCCTTAGTGGCCTGCCCACTTTTCCAAAGCTTATAAACCCTCTTTTTCCTCCTAAGATCAAGCCACAATTCTCTGTTGAGCCAGGCCGGTCTTCTTCCCCGCCAGCTCGTCTTTGGGCACGTGGGTACAGACCGTTCCTGCGCCATGAAGACTTCCCTCTTGAAGATCGCCCAGCCTTCCTGGACCCCTCTGCCCTTCAGAACCGCCTCCCAAGGGACTCCACCAACCAGTGTCCTGAGCAGTTCAAAGTCAGCCCTCCGAAAGTCCAATACAGCGGTTTTACTGGTCCCCTTCCTGGCCTCGCCAAGAATAGTGAACTCCACCATTGCGTGGTCACTCTGCCCGAGACAGCTCCCGACGATCACGTCCTCCACCAGTCCTTCTCTGTTTGTGAAGAGAAGGTCTAGCGGGGCACCTCCCCTGGTAGGCTCACTAACCAGTTGTGTCAGGAAGCTATCTTCCACGCTCTCCAGAAACCTCCTAGACTGCTTTCTCAGGGCTGTGTTGTGCTTCCAGGATATGTCAGGGAAGTTGAAGTCCCCCACGAGTACAAGAGCTGATGATTTTGCAACCTCTGTCAGCTTCACATAAGTTCTGCATTATGTATCCCCTGTGTACTGAGTAGTTGGTCAAATTGCCCCTGTAACTCAAGTTAACTTGTTAACTCATATTTCAGGTGAGAGGAATAGCTGGTATTTGGTCAAGAAAATTAACAGTGAGAGGGATTTTTGTTTATTTTAGCTTAGAACTTATTTTTTTCTTTGACAGGGCATGTTTGATGATGGTTAGGAAGGTCTTGGTGGTACCATATCTTCATTATGGTATAAGAAAGCTTGAAAGCAGGGATTTATGTATCATACCCCATGATCTATCTATATATATAATTTGTTGTTTTGAACCTTGTTGTAGTTCTATTCTCTCCAACAGGTTTAAGAAAAACCTTCCCTGGAATAGAGATTGTGGGCTGAGCTGTAACATGCTTGGCATTGTCTGTGGCTGACCTTCTGCCGCATCTTAGGCTGATTGAAGTACCCTGTCTTTGAACTTCTCTTGGTGATATGCTTGAGATCCTGACTTGTTCTGAATGCATGCTTAGGGAACGTGAACCTTAACCAAGTCTTATTCCAAAACAAATACAAATCCTTGGCTAATAGAAGGATGCATACAGAGTCTGTTTGACTATTGTGGCTAAACTGTTGACTACTGTACATAGTAACGCTCCATGGACTTAATTTTATATGAATAGCTATGTTTGTAAAGGAACAAGAGCTCCATATTTTCACACAGTTCCCACAGGCATTTTGTGTTCCGGTAGGGATGTGACAACAAGCACTGAAGAAGTGCAAACTGCTTTTGAAAACAGGCTTGAAGGACTTTATGTAGCAAACCTTTTTGAAATGTTTCCCTTGTGCCTGCTTTGCACAGACAGAACATCTCATCTGCCTGGTACAACTGAGCTACTGAACACTCCAGATGCAAGCACCTTAGCCCAAAGCATTTTAAACAAGTTAAGGCTCTATATTACATAAAAGTAGGAAGAAACATAGGCATTTACATAGCCAGAGAGCTGGCATTTCACAGTGAGATCTCTTGCACACCTAGAAAGCAGAAATAAAGACATTTAAGCATTCATAGCAGTGAAAAATATAAAATAAAAAATAAACCTCAGCACCCTCAGGTGCATTCCATTGGGGCCCATAGATTTGTGGGTGTCTATCTTTCCTAAATAACCTCAAACCCAACACTTCTCAACCAGGGGAAAGTCTTCCTTTCTCCAGGTTTTCTCTCTCGTTTCCAGGCTTGGTAATGGGGGCTAGTCTTAGTAGTGAAGACAGAAGCAAAGAAGGCATTCATTAACTGCCTTCTCTGTATCTGCTGTCACGAAGGCACCCACCTCATTTAGCAGTGCCCACAATCTATGGCTGAGCCACTGGGCAGTTAATACATTTTGGCTGTCCTTTACCTTTTATTTTTCCAATAATACCTATATTTTCTGAAAGCATCATCAGATATTTGTAATATTTATGTCAAATAATTGATACCACAGCTGAACTTTATCAGGTATATTAGTCATCAATAATAGTAAGATAATATCAATAATAATTTTAATCATCAATATTAGTGAGACGCTATCAGAAACGGTAGGGCATTACGTGAACTGTACACTATCGAATTTGAAAACTCTTTGAACATGTTCTTCATTGATACTTAAAATAATTCTTAATCACGATAACATGTAAAGATAAGATTGAATGTATTCTGAAAGCTTAAGTGCATTATATCTTTTCAGTAACCAATTTTTAATTTTGTCATACAATGAAAACAAGTATGTTTGACAAGATCTATAAAACATTCAAATGAAACTCTTCCTTTAATTATTTATTTAATTCTTTATCAATTTCCCTTTATTTCCATAAGGATTTAATTCAAATTAGTCAACTTCTAGCTAGTAGGTCAGAGCCTTTTGTTTTGTTTGTTTTGTTTTTATATTATTTTTGAGTATTGACTCAATAGCTTCCTTTCTTCTGTTAACACTAGTGGGCCAGAGGTCTCTTACAGATTTTTCCATTCAGGGTTTTTGGGGGACAGCTAATTTTAAAATTACTATTTGTGAATCTTTTCAGCATTTTCCTTGACTATGTGAAAGATTAGTGACTTGTGTTTTTCTTTGGCTGGTTTTTTTGTTTTGAAGCAAATTTTGAGCATTGGTTGCCTCTCAGATCATGTCACCACACACTGGGATAAGTTCTTGCATTGGACTATATATAGTCTGGATATATATATTGGACTGATAGATAAGAGGAGGAAACCTACTTGGTGTTTGTCTCTCATTATCCTTGTGGTAATCTGGAAGGGGAAATTCTCAAATCTAAAACTTGAGAAAGGAATTATGTAATATGTAAAATGTGTAAAAAGAATAATAAATTATTTTGGGGGCTGTCCAATCAAAGACATCTCTTCCATGAACAGTTTTCTGTAGCTCTTTAGCTCACACCATTGCATACACTGGATTTTCCTTGATTATATACTTCATGCTTTAGGAGGAAATGGAAAAGTGTAGAAACAACACGCTTATGATACCACAAAAATCATGACAACAACCCTACCAACCATGTTTTTATCTTTTAATCCTCATTTTATGTATCTGAGATTTAACATTAACCTTGTTAACATTGAGTTGCTATTCAGTATGTATTGCAAAGTCAGTAATTCTAGTAATAATATATTCTGTTCTATCTGAAAATAGTAAAACAATTTTTCAATATCAGGAATTAATTCTGCATGATTTTCCTCTTGCTTTCTAATTGGATGTTATTACTTTATACTCTAAACATTCTGGTAGCAGCAGAAACTAAATACCACTGTCAGTTCTCCCCTCTAGAGCTGGGTTCTATCACCCTAGTCAGTGGTGAGTTCAAAATGTCCTAGAACAGTTTGATACTAAAATACTAATAGTGGCATGTGTGATGACTGTATTACACCTTTTTAAGTAGATCAGGTGACGGGGATCAACATCTAGAGAAGACACACAGTAATATGATTAATGACACCTTGGACATATTTATGAGAGACCACATCTACTGCTGTCTCCTAACTTTAAGACTGCATTAAGGTTTATTTAATAGCAGTTATTGACACATTTAAAGAAACAAGGTAATGAAAGGGATTATGATTTGTCTTGCAATTTATCAATGATGTTTATCTCTTTAAGTATGTGATTGTCTACATTGTTAGTGATTGTTAGTGATTTTGTATATACTCATGAGGATAAATAAAGACTGCTGTTTCTCTCACATGAAAATTTTGCAGTAAGACATCATTTTCAAAAAGGAAACCTTAGATGAAGCTTTAAGCATGTGACAGTTTTTATACACTGCTTCGCACAATTTACTGAATACATACAGCGTTTCTCCATTTGCTCTTACTTCAATTTGTCATTGATACTTTGAGTTTTATATCTCAAGCTAAGCCTTTATATCATCTGTTTTAGTTAACAATAATAAAGTCTATTTTTTTCACCACAGTTCTGAATATTCTTGTTGATGTTCATAAAAGTAACTTTAAAATGAAAAGTACAAAGATCACAGTAATGAAAGTATAACTTTTCTTTTTACAAGAAATTGTAATAGTCAAAGAAAACAGAAATAGAAAATAATAATAGTAGAAAAAAAAATCTGATTAAAAAATGGCTAAACTGAAATATTATAAATCTGAAAAATAGGGGAGCAAAAATCAGTGTACCTAAAAGTGATATGTTAAAAATTTCCCCAGAATGCACTTTCAATAAAATACCAAGATGCAGAGCTTTTTCATCTCTTGCTCTTTTATGAAGTCTTTAAAAAGTGTCTTCATGGGGAAAGCTGGCAGCTCACCTCAGTCCTTTCACTCTCCACTCACTCAATCATCTCAGTTATTTGATCTTCAGCATCCTTGGTCTCACAAACATCCTGAATAAAAGCAAAGGCATACATATATTGCTGTCTTCACTGGCTTTGGCAAGATCTTGGACATAATTTAGAGCATAAAAATTGGCTTCATGTTGTTACAAACATTTTTATGTGCTTTCTTTCTCTACTTTATTGTTTTCTACCTTTCTGTTTCTGTATATTTTTTACCTTTGATAAAGAAAACCAGTTTAGTGAAGCAAGACTATCTTTATCACAGAATTGCTGTGAGCCACAGGGAAAGAGCAGCTAAAAAGCAGTCTCTTATACAGTCTGATGTTTCTGTGAGTTTGGAGGGTCTTAGAAGAGCAGCTCAAACTGCCTGTTGTGCATGCTGTTCTTTTCTGCAGACTTCTGTGTAATTTGTCTTATTTCATCTTGAGCATAAGAAGATCTGAATTCAACCAGGACAGCAATAAAAACAGCTTTTGACCTTCTCAGCTTACCATTGGGAAGAGCTGATTCTGCCTCAGGGCAGGAACTAGATGACCTTTCAAGACCTATAGTCTAATATTTTCTACTGTAACATTTCCTCATTTTCACAGAAAGGCAAGTTATTACCATCTTTATTACCATCTAAAAGACTGTCAAACAAGAAGTTTTCTTTAGAAAATCTCTTAACAGCTAAAGAAAAATGAAATAAGAGGTATTGCCAAATGAAAGCCTTACTGAATACTGAGCATTTAAAATACTTTAATGAATTCTTGTTCTAGGTGTTGGAGAAAATTATACTTATAAAGGAAACCAAGCATGCCAATAAGTTACTACCTAAAACATAAAACTATTCTGAATTCCTTGGTGTTATGCAGTGACTTTTCAAGGACTTGCAAACCTGGTTTCCAGGACTCATGTTATGAGGTGCCACTGCACTTGCTCCCATCCTAACTGGTTATCCTTGTTTGGGCTGAGATAGTGCTACTTTTCTTTATATTGTCTGGTATGATGTTGTGGTTTAGATTTAGAAAAAAAAATAAAAATAAAAATAAAATTGCTGATTACACACTGTTGTTTTAGTTGTTGCAGAGCAGTGCTTACACAGAAGCGAGGACTTTTCAGCTTCTCATACTGCCTTTCCAGTAAGGAGTCTGGGGTTGCACAAGAAGCAGGGAGGGAACAGAACCAGGACAGCTGACCCCAACTGACAAAGGGATATTCTATACCTTATGACATCATTTGGAATAATAAAAACTGGGGAGAGTTGTGCAGAGGTGTGGTCAATTCTCAGGGATTGGCTGGTCATTGCTCAGTGGGTGGTAGGCAATTTTATTATACATTATTCATTTTGTATATTACTATTATTAATTTCCCCTTCTTTTCTGTCAAATTACCATCTCAACCCACTGGTTTTACTTTTATTTTTTTAATACTCTCCCCCAACCCACATGAATGAGTGAACACATGGCTGTACGGTGCTTACCTACCTACCAGCCTAAACCATTACACTGATAGGAAAAAAATGAGTAGGCAACTTCTGAAGTTAGGGATTTTTTTTAAATTTAATGCAGAATGTGAGATAATAAAAACATGATTTAACTGTAAACAGATATTTGTTGTAGTGTACTGGGTCTGGCTGGGATGGAGTTAACTTTCCGCACAGCACCCCATGCAGTGCTGTGCTCTGCACTTGTAGCTAGAACATCACTGGTATCACACTGACGTTTTCTTTACTGCTGAACAGTGCTGGCAATAGACAGCATCAAGGCTGTCTTTCCAAATACCCTCCCTCCACTCCTCAAAAGTACATAGGCTGGGGTTGAGAAAGAGGTGGGGAGGTGATATCACCATGGCAGCTGACCTAAACTGACAAAAATGATATTCCATGCCATATGATGTCACACTCAGCAATAAAAGCTAGGAAAGGGGAAGAAGAAGTGATGGACTCTCATTATTCAAGTGTCTGTCTTTTCCAGGTGTGGTGGTTTTATCATGCTGGGCAGCTAAACACCACAACTGCTCTCTCACTCCTCCTCCTTAGATGAGGAGGGGGAGAAGTAAAGCAAAGGACAACTCACGGGTTGAGATAAGGATAATTTTATTAAAGGGAAATAATAATAATAATTAAAGAAAGATTATTATGAACTAAACAATTTAACTAAAGGGAAATAAAAAGGAAAAGGGAAAATAAAAAAAAAAGGGAGGAAAACAAACAAATAAAACAAATGAAGGCTATGTGGAAGTGCAGAGGAAAGAAATTACTCTCTACTTCCCACAAATGAGCAATGATTGACCACGTCCTTGAAGCAGGGCCTCAACGCACGTAACCAGTGTTTGGGAGGAGGACTGACGTTTTCACAACGAGAGCCCCCCCTCCCCTCTTCTTCCTGTTTCCACCTTTTATTGCTGCGTGTGACATCATATGGTATGGAATATCCCTTTGATTGGTTTAGGTCAGCTGCCCTGGTGATGTTTCTCTTCTCACTTTTTGCCTGCCCCCTAGGAGGGTTAGAGAGAGGCCTGATGCTGTACCAGCACTGCTCAGCAGTAGACACAATATTGGTGTGATAACACTGCTGTTCCAGCTACAAGTGCGGAGTACAGCACTGTATGGGCAGCTGCAGGGAAAGTTAACATCCCAGCCAGACCCAGTACACCAGGCAACCACTATGTGCATTGAGGCCCTGCATCCCAAAACATGGCTCAACATCTCTTGCTGATGGGAAGCAGAGAATAATTTTTTTCTCCTTTTGCTTCCACATGGCCTTTGCTTGTTTTTTTCTTTTCAGTTAATCAAACTGCTCTTTATTCCAACCCATGAGACTTATTTCTTATCTTCTCCCCATCTTCCTTTGAGGAGGGCAAATAAGAGAGCAGCATGGTGGAGTTTAGCTATCATTGTGAAATAACCATGTCAAGACTCTGTACAAATTCACTGAAGTTGTTATACAAGACTTTGGAATAAAAGTTCATGAAGCCATGTAAGCCTTTTCAAATTTTTCTGCCATATACTAAATGTTTTGAGCAGGCTATAGCCTATGGTCAGGCTATTTAGGAGGCAAAGCTAAGCTCCTCACAGAGGTGCATGGTGTGAGGATAAAGGTCAGTGACCACACACATGCACAAAAGCAAAAAACAAACAAACAGAAAATGTTGAAAGTAGGTTTAAGGAATAACTTGTTCACCAAGACAGCAGACCAGCAGTGGAGCATTTTACCCCGAGATATGGTGCATCCTTGGAAATTTCCAAGTCTGTCCTTGTTAAGATCCTGAGCAACCCAGTCTGATCCATTGCTTTTAAGTCTGGATCAAAGACCTTCCAAGATCCCTTCCAACCTGAATTATCATATGATTCCATGACCCTGTGGTTCCCACATAACATAAGTGGTTGCAACTGCTGAAGAAAACCTAAATATTTTGTTTTCTGTTTTGAAGAATTTCTTGCTTGAGGCCTTCAGTTACTTTTAGTTGTACTACCTTTTTAGTCTACCAAGTGGTAAGATAAAAATGTTCTTTTTATTTATACTTTAAATATCATATGGGAGATTTTATTTAGGTTGTGAGAAAATGAAAGACTATTCTGACACTATTTTTTTTTTACCAAAAATAGATTAGCATTTTTGTTTTAACAATTTTATTTAAACCAAAAATTTAAAGAAATGAATGCAAAAGTTCATCTGTATTAGCCCTAGACTGTCTTGGTTATTTAAGGCAAGTTTCCATTGGGAAAGCCAGCTCCCCATGGGAATGTTGTTTTCCTAGTATGCAACTGAACTGAAAGTATGAGTTAACATGTATGGCGCATAGTGGTCTGAGGATGGAAAATACATGCGTTGTTTGAGAGAGAGCTAAGCGTTAAAGCCTTGCACAGTGTAGAAGTCAAATGAGATGCAGTCCCCTTGGGAAAATCTCTTGGAGTGGATTATCCTCTGAGATCCTAGAGAAAACTTAGAGCCATTATGAACAATTTAGAGCAAGCTAAAAATTAAGTGGCGTAGAAGATCCAATGGTCCAATACTGCAAATGAAATTAAAAAACAATAATAATTAAATAAAAAATCAAGACTTCCATCTGTTCATTTTGGCTGTGATAGAGAGACAGGAACTAGTTGTACACTTGTACAAATGACACAACTAAGAAAGTGAGGAACTCAGTTAACAACATAATATTAAACTATAACTGAACAACCATACCATCATGAAGCTGTTCATAAGAACAGCATCCCCGCAGAAAGTTAAATATGATTCAGCAACAATAAACAGATTCAGCTTATGTTAATAGCAAGATAGACAGAAATAAGTCTAGAAATAATCCTTGGGATTTTAGAAAGATAAACGTTAGGATGCTGGCAAACAAATTTATTAGGCTGATTGGTTTGATAAAATTAAAGATTTGAATTCGGAAAAAGACCTGGAGGAACCCTTTAGTAAAATGTGCCAACACAACTAGAGCAAAACACAAAAAAAGAGCAAACTAAATATTTGTATGAAAGAGCTTTTCAATATAAATAATCATGTGAAAAAGGATTTAATAGGAACAGAGACAAAAAGAACAAGGAAAAAGTAAAAAATGCAGAAGAAAAAAAAAATGCAATGTTTCAGAGGTTAAAGAGCACTACCAGCACAGGTAACTAAAAGATAAAGATCTTTTTTTACATTAAGATTTACACATTATTCTTTATGTAAAGAGGGGAAACTAGAAAAGAAGGAGGCTGCTGTATACTCAGGATAAGAAAGCAGCAAGGATGATCTAGAAATGGCCAAATTTACTAATTTATCCGATCCTCAGTGTTTTGCTTTGTTTAATTGGAGGGTCAGTGTGAGCGTAATATACATTATCTGCTGCAAATGACAAGATCATGATACAAATTGCAATACGGAAGTTAGAAGCAAATCTGATGTCTAAGTGTGAAAGTATTAAAGGTCTTGATAAAATCTATCTAAGCCCACTGAATGAATTAGTGCATAGTGTTGCAAATCTCATAGAAACCATTTAAAAATAATCCATAAATCTTGTAGTACTAAATTTGGAGAGGTACAAATGTAGTAGCAAGATAAAAAGCAGTGGAGAAAGAACATGATCCAAGTAGTTAGTTTGATTATAATTCAATGCAAAGCACTATAGCAGATTTTGAACAAGGACTAATTAGTTGCATAGATGTAAATGGAACTTGCATTACAAAAGGGTTTTATCTCATGGATTTTGTCAGACTAACTTAATATCTTTTTAGATAACTAACTTCCTAGAGAGGCTAATAAAATAAAGCTAATCTGTTCAGATTTAAGCTAAACATCTGATAAGATTCCTCAAAGGGAAAATAGTATTGAACACGATGACAGTGATTAACACAAGGTGTGAAAGAAAATTCTTAGAAGGTAGACTAATCCTGGCTATACTAAACAGGCTGGAGAAAAGATGTCTCAGACGTAAGCCTTGGGAGTGACCATTTGCTTATGACTGTCCTGGATCTGGCTGGGATGGAGTTAACTTTCCCTGCAGCAGCTTGTAGATAGAACAACACTGGTGTAACACCAGTGTTTTGCCTATTGCTGAGTAATAATGGCACAGCATCAAGACTCCCTTCAACAACCCCTCCTTCACTCCCTCCCCTCCCCCAACCCCAAAAGCCAGCAGGGGTGGGCAAGAGGTGGGGAGGGGACATCACCAGAGCAGCTGACCTAAACCAACTAAAGGGATATTCCATACCATAGGGTGTCATATTGCACTCAGCAATAAAAGGTGGACAAGGGGAAAAAGAGGGAGGGGTCTCATTATGAAGATGTCTATCCTCCCAAACAACCGATAAAGTTATTGAGGCCCTGCTTCCCAGGATGTGGCTGAGCATCACTCACTGGTGGGAAGCAGAGAGTAATTCTTTTTTTCTCTCTCTCTCTCTGTGCTTCCACGCAACCTGTGCTTGTTTATTCCCTCCTCTTTCTTTTCCATTTAATTAAATTGTCCTTATCTCAACACAGGAGTTTTTTTTTCTTTCCAGCATACTTTCTTCTCCCCCTCTTATTCTAAAGAATGGGAGTGAGAGGTCAATTGAAGTGGAGTTCAGCTGCGCAGCAAGATAAAACCACCACAATGATATAGCAGTAAAAACTATGTATGCTTGGGAAATATATAAGCAACAGTATGTTGAGACCACATCAAGAAGATTTGATCATCTTAAGGACAAAAATCACACAAATTATATGAGATTTAATACTGCAATATTCATTGGCATATTAATAATTAAAAAAATTGCTATAAAAGGGACTTTTTCAATCTGATATGATGAAATGGGAAAAAAAAATAAGTGGGTATATTTGTTGGGGGTGAATATGAAGTGTCAGGTAATGTAGTTATGAAGCAAAGCTTACGCTATTATAGAAGACATTGAGTGAACCTCTCTTCTAAGAGAGAGGAGAATGTAAATACCACTATGCAGGACACCAGCAAGACCTCATCTGGAATATTGTTTACATCCTTAATCACTTTTCTCAGGAATGATTAGTTTAAATTGGACCAGTTTCAGAGAAAGGATATGAATAAAGGAACAGAATATTTATTTTACAAAACGAGATTAAGGAGAGCACTGCTTGTTTAGCCTAGCCACAGAAGGTTAAGAGGCGATATAATGACTTTTTATAACTACATTGTGAGGGGATATATCAAGGCAGGAAAAATCCTTTAATTTTAAGATTAATATTAACACACGATAAATGGCTATGAATAATTTTGTCTTGGTGTGCTGATTCTAAGAGATATAGTATGGAGGATGGAGTGAGGACACAACTGCCAGGTTGTGTCCTGCAGGGATGGGGAACATAATGATACAATGGAACTGATAGATTGGATGCCCATCACTGAGTCTAACTGATAACCAAATCATGTCCTCTGGGTGAACTTTGATCATTATAATCTCATTATAATGCCAAAACACACCTCCATCCAAGGCTAACCACCTCCAAGGTCCGACCACCTCACTGAGCATGTGCTCTAAATTTCTCTGAGCCTATGCCTATAAACAAAACCAAGAAAAAGTTATACCAATCACAACAAATAAATGTATGACTAGAGTCACTCAAGCTTCCCCTAGAAGTAAGAAAACAGTATAAAAATGGCTCAAGAGAGGAAACTATCAGGGAAGACCCCATCACAGACAAGATGAAAGGACACTGCTGACTTCTGGGATCAGTCGACTGGCTGAACTTTTTCCCCCTCATAGGGATGCCTATTGAGTAAGATTCGAACTCTCAGTTATACCGATTGCTTCCCCAGGAAACCTAACATTCGCTATAGAATTGTTTCATAAGTTTGCACATGTGTAGTTGGTTGTGTTTGTCATATTCTTGGTATTTGAACGTGCTTTTCAGACAGTGTATTTATCAGTAGTAATCCAAAAGAATCTGTACTCTTGTTGCTTCAATAAACTTCACCAGTCATTTGCTAGATTGAAAGTGTATTGTGCTATTTGTGCATTCATGATCATGATTAATGTGACTGGACCTATAGATCTGCAATATTGTGCTATTTGTGCATCTGTGATAATGATAATTTAATATATTGAATGAGACTGGACTTCTAGTGCTGAATTGGGCATCACTCAGAATCTAAGTCCAGATGCCCCCAGCCTCTCTGATATCTGAGGACAAGCTGGAACACAAGGGGCTTTAGGTCCTGCCAAACTACCTTACCCTTTAATGGGTAACTGGCAACAACAATCTTTTGTGAAACTGTGTTTTAGTGCCTCTATCTTTACATAAAACCACAAAGAATTTAATTTCATAAATTCTTTAATGAACCTAGATCAACCTTGATCTTTCTTCTTTCTATATGTCAGTAGAGACTTATGGGGTTTCATGGTCTTTTATATTTTAACTTTATTTAAGATATTGAGATTTTCTAAGTATTTTGCTGTTATATAATTGTTTTATGGGCTCTTCCACACTCATCTCTTAAGGTATATTAATTTTACCCAATTTTAAATATCATAAAGTTAAATGCAAAGTTCTGAGCAACTTAATCTTGACCCCTCTATAGTCAATAGACAGACACAGAGACTTAATATGGTGTTTTATATGATATATTTATACGAGTTCTGCCCAGAATAATTGTGGATGCCCCATCTCTGGAGGTGTTCAAGAACAGGTTGGACAAGGCCCTGGGCAACCTGATCTAGTGGGTGGCCCGTGGGTTGGAACTAGATGATCTTTGAGGTCCCTTCCAAACCAAGCCATTCTATGATTCTATGATCTAATTTATCCATACAGACAACTTTCAGATACTTAGAAAAGCTTCAGATACTTTACAAAAAGCTTCTTTATTTTGCATTTGAAATTTCACAAGACAGGATTAAAAACCCAGGAGGTCGTCTCCATGCCTATTGGTTTGCATTCCTAAGTGCTCAAACTTTTACCTTGTTCTTTGTTTCAGAAGAGCAGAGAGAACTTGTGTATTAGCTTGGATAGCATGATATCAGAGATTATGGGGTTGTGCCTTGGTGTTCTAGCATAAGGAGAAAAGCAGAGAACTTGGAATATCTGCAGCACTTTCTTTTGTCTTGTGTACCGCTCTTATTTTTCTTTTTGTACCATCAATAAGCTTAATCATATAGTTGTTTGCTTTGTTTTCTGTGGTCAATTTTAACACATAACAGAAAATTTTAGAAGAGAAAGGAGAGCTGCCTGGAACTCCCAAAAGCCAGACTTCTCTGTTGAGAGATATGTTTGACTTTCATCTTAGCATCTCCGATCAAATCAAATTTTATGCCAATTCAGTAATTTCAGACAAGAGCTCAAAGATTTCTAAGAATATTATGAAAACCAGGAGCTGGACACAAGGTGAAGATCTGAATCTGTGTCCATAGACAGGAAAAATCAGTTATAACTCAACCTCTTATCTATGCCACAAGACAGCAGCCAGCTGCCAATGTACTTTCTTATCAAGCAATTTATCAATATTTTATCAATATATATTGCTTATTGCATTCATGTGTACTGGGTCTGGTTGGGATGAGCTAACTTTCTTCATATTAGCCTGCACGGTGGTATGTTTTGCATTTTTTACTAAAATAGTAATAGTATTGATAATACATCACTGTTTTGGCTATTGATGAACAGAGCTAGCACTGTTCCAAGATCTTCTCTTTGTCTCGTCCAGCCCCCAAAATCAGTAGGCTGGGGTCAGTAAGAGGAGGGAAGTGGCCATAGCCAAGACAGCGTACCCAAACTGACCAAAGGAATATTCAATATAACATATAACATCAAACTCAAATAAAAACTCAGGGAATGAAGGAGGAAGTGGGAACATACATGGTTATGTTGTCTGTCTTCCCAAGCAACTGCTGTGTGTGATGAGGGCCCACTTCCCAGGAAGTGGCTGGACTGCTGATGGGAGGTAATGAATTAATTTCTCTTTTTGTTTTGTTTGTGAAAACAGATTTTGCTTTTGTTATGAAATTATCATTTTCTTGGTCCATGAGTCTTTTCACCTTCCTTCTATTTTTCTTCCACAAGGAGAGGATGGTGAGTGAAAGGCAGGGTGAGTGTTTGCCTCCTGGCCAAGGTCAATCCACCACAATCTATAACAAATGTTTGCCTCTGAATCATCCATAGCTGCCACTTGACCAGTTGACTCCTTCAAGCTGGAGGCTTGAAGGGAACAGGAAAGTACCAAAAAAAGGGAAGTGAGAGTACTGGAGAACAGAGATCAATTCTTTGTCAATAAACAGAACTGCCTCATATACTCAGCTGTTATTACTTATTCTTTCTTCCTAGTGAAAACCGAATTTTAGCTAAACACTCAGTCAAACAGGGCAATTTGAAGAAAATAGGGAAAACTAGATCCTAATTCTCATTGCACTTGTAGTTATTAATGGGGTTGTTTTTTATCAGAATCTGATCCAAAGTCTTTTCATTAGTTAAAATTTTATTAGATTCAGTCTCCAAAGTTGAAGGAAAATATATTTGTTTTCCAGTCTATTTAACATTCATATTTGATATGATATAAAATAAGCAGTGAGTATATCAAAATACTTCTAAACAACTGAAATATTTTCATAAATCCTATTTGTTTCTTTGCAATGTGTTATTTTGTAAAAGAAGTGCACAGTACAGCTATTTACGTGTATTTACTTCAACAGGATGAAGTAAGAAACATAGGAAGCTTCTTCCTGTGTTTCCCAAAGCCAGAGAGAAGGTGATGTTCTGATAAAACAGATCTGACAAGAACTTAAGATCAAGTAAATTCATTTTGTCACAAAACATAGAGAGGTTCTTGAAAAACAACTATAAAAAAATGCACACAACAATCAACTCTGGAAAAGCTGCTTCCTGCTCCAGCGTATCCTGCAGGGAGGTGGCAACATTTCTTACAGAATCTCTTACAGAAATTAATATATGTATATATATATATTGTAAGATAAAGAGATATAACTACATATAAAAATTGAGATTATAGCATCAAAATACCACACAACATAAAATACAATAATAGTAGGCACCATAACACCACAGTACTCCACCATGTGTGGAAGAATTGAACCTTATTTTCAATGTCCTGTCTTTGTGAATTAATAAAACAATTTATATCCTTTTAAATGGTTAGAGCTGTTTGAATTATCATTTGGATTGTAGCTAATTCATTCATCAGTATAAATAAATAAATAAGCTATTTAATAAAACTGTAGTGAATGTTTGTGATGATCAGTAACCTAACTGAACATCAATACATGAAGAATCAAAAGAATGCTCTAAAGCTATCCTTTAATTTTCTGAAGTTACATTAATTGAATTGCAATCAAGATATTATTTGGCAGCATCAAATTATTATGAACTCTTCTGTTAAATTTCCAATTAAAGTGATCCTTATAAATTAAATGCTAGCAAAAGTATGCTGCCTTTATAATTTTCAGTTTCCACTTTTGCAGAACAGCTGGCTTACAGAGTCCTCACATAGAGCCTCAGAGGAATCCAAACCTTTTCATAACATTATTTCACCATCTTCTCCCACTAAACCGAGTTTCAACTTCTTACTTTGCTCTTTGCTCCCGCCCCAAGTGGAAAGTGGAGGACCAAAGCAAACAGACAAAATTTCTGGGGAAAACATCTCTTTAGGTAATTTGCAATGCTTGTTCTTGTTCCCTCTCTGAAATGTAACATTTTATTATTATTATTATTATTATTATTATTGTTATTGTTATTGTTATTGTTATTGTTATTGTTATTGTTATTGTTATTGTTATTGTTATCTAATGAGGAAGAATTGAAGTAGACATTAGGCAACACTTCAGAGGGCTGAGGTGATGGGGTATGGTCCAAAGCTCAATGGTATCCATGAGGTATCTTTTTTTTTTTGGTCTACATTGTCTATTAACTGAAAGGACTTCTGAAGGCAAGGTGAGCTGAGGAGGATGTAAATAAAATGTAGATGGCACATTTGCAAACTTTTATGTACTATTTCAAAATTGTACTACATTTGACAATAAAGAAATTCCAATGATTTTTAGCATACTGAATGCAGGTGACAAAGTGTTGGCAGGTGGGGGCTGCAGGGGCAACCTCTGTGAGAAGAGACTGGGGCTGCCCCATGCCAGATACAGCCAATTCCAGCCAGCTTCAATGGCCCCACCTCAGGGCATTGCTGGGTCCAGCAGCCAAAGTGGTGGAACCTCAGATATAAGAAAGGTCAAAATGCTGCACAACTTGGCAGGGGAGAGTGTCAATCCTGTGAACACAGATAAAAGAAGCGGGGGAGGAAATGTTCCAGGCACTGGAACCAATATCACCGATAGAGAACAGGGTAAAAGTGTAAGGAGGAGGATACAGCAGAAAGAAACCACTACAGAGTGACCACATCCCCCATTCCCCATCTTCCTTGCACTGCTTGGTGGGGGAATTGTATTGGGTCTGTCTGGGATGGAGTTAACTTTCCCTGCAGCAGCCCATACAGTGCTGTGCTCTGCACTTGTAGCTAAAACAGTACTGGTATCACACCAGTGTTGTGATAGTGCTGAGCAATACTGGCACCACATCAGGCCTCCCTCCAACACCCACAGAGAGCCAGCAGGCTGGGGGTGGGCAAGAGGTAGGGAGGGGACACCTCCAGCGCAGCTGACCTAAACCAACCAAAGGGATATTCCACACCATATGATGTCACACTTAGCAATAAAAGGTGGAAAAAGGAAGGAGAGGGGAGGGATGGGCTCTCATTGTGAAAATGTCTGTCCTCCCGAACAACAGCTACATGCATTGAGGCCCTGCTCCAAGGACATGGACAAGCATCGCTCGTTGGTAGGAAGTAGAGAGTAATTTATTTCCTCTCTCTTTGTGCTTCCACATGGCCTTTGCTTTTTTTTGTTGTTTTTGTATTATTTTCTCCCCCCTTCCTTTTCTCTTTATTTAAATTATTTAATTTTCCCTTAATAATAATAATTTTACCTTAATAATTATTTTTCCTTTAATTAAATTATCCTTATTTCAACATGTGATTTTTTTTTTCTTTTCTTCTTCCCCTCCTCTTCTGAGGAGGGGGAGTGAGAGAACAGTTGTGGTGGAGTTCAGGCAAGGTAAAACCAACAGAGGAATGTGGAGGAATCAGGATGAAAGAAGTGAAATTGAGCCTGGGAAGAATGAGTAGGGTAAAGGGTATTGCTTTAATTTCTTTTGTCATCATTTCTTACCATCCTACTGTATTTTTAATTGGCAATAAATTAATAAACTTACTCATGATGGCAATTGATCTCCCTCCCCGTCTTCATCTCAACCTATGAGCTTTTTCCATCTTTTCTCTCCCTGTCCTGTTGATGAGGGGGTGTGAAAGAGCGCCTGGGTGGGAGTTTTGCCCTTAGCCATCTTTAACCCACCACAGTGTATCAAACTAAAATCATTATACATATGATTTGTGGAAAAAAAAATCTTAAATCATTTTAGACCTTCATATAATTATTCTTCTAATTATTCTTCTATAATTCATATAATGTTTTTGCTTAATATTTTAAAATGTCATTTGATCTAGCAAAAAGAGATTTTGTCTGGAGAGTTAGAATCATACTGCACAGGCACACAGACACTTATGAAGAGAAAGTTATTTAAGAACAAAACAAAACTTAATTTACTGGTATTTTTGCACCAGGTAAACACTCACATGAGGATTAAATCTGTCAAACAGGAGACTGTCACTGGTGACAGGAGTCTTTCATGCAAGGATCCTTGCGATGACATAACACCAGAGAGAGGAGATCTGCACGTCCTTCTCTACTCCCCCTTGTGAGAAAACTGTAGACCACAATGAGGTCACCCTTCAGTCTCCTTTTCTTTAAGCCAAACCAACTAAGCAACCTCAACCACACCTCGTGTGTCTTGCCCTCTCTCCATCTTTGTAGCCCACCTTTGTATGCTCTCTAATAGTTTTATGTCCTTCCTATATTGTGGCACCCAAAACTACATGCAGTACTATACGCAGTGAGAGCACACCAGAGCAGAGTGGGACAGTCACTTCCCTCACCTGGCTAGCAATGATGTACCTAATGCAAGCAAGGGCATAGTTGTTCCTTTTGGCTGACACAGCACACTGTTGTTCATGTTCAACTTGCTGTTGACCAAAAAACTCTTTCTGCAGGGCTGCTCTTGAGCCTCTCATTCTGCAGTCTATCCAGGGTTGCCCCATCCCAGGTGCAGAATCTGGCACTTGCTGTTGTCAAATTTAATACAACTGATAATTGCCCAAGCCCTCTAATTTGAAAAAAATGTCTCTGCAAGGCCTCTATTTCCTTGAAGGAGAGGGATCTTTAATACTGTTATCGTATATTTTGTTGAATGAACCAACAGGTTAAAAACTTATGGAGATAGACAGGAAAGTATCATATAGACATATATAAAACTCTCATTTTACAGGAATATAGGCTTAAAAGGAATGTTTGCATGTTTAGGTATTGCCTTAGGTTATTATTCAGGTTATTTGAGTTCTGCTCCCTTTGCTCAGAAGTATTGATATAAACTACTTAATCTCTTGCTTTCCCTTGTCTGACCTGCATGCCAGTGACAGCCTTGTTAATTAATACAAAATATAACTATTGGTATGTGGGAGTGCAGATGTTACTTTAATTGTAGAGTGGGTTGTTTAGTCATTTTAGTCATTTAGCAAATAAATAATAAAAAAAAAAGGAATACAGAATTAATTTTGTTCAAATGCAGATATATATACATGCCTATCTATGGTTAATTTGATCTAGTCATGCCGTGCCTCTGGTCATGATAGAAGAGACCATATATTTTGTTTTAAGCTATCTAGATATCTCCCTAGGAATTTTCATTCTATTTAGTCCTAGTTTAAGTACAAAGAGGGCATGTTCTGCTTTTAGTTACTCTAGTATATATCATGACATTATCATAAAACTTGATTTTTACTTTTATTGTTTGTTTTGATAGAGTATAGGAGAAGAAATTGCTCTTTTAACACTGATTAAAAAAAAAAAAACAAAAAAAAAAACAAGAAACAGTATATTTATACTCATTTATCTTTGAGTAGAATTTAGATTTTCATTTTAAACATATATTCAAACTCACTTAAAGCTCCCAATTTACTGTGAAACATGATTACCTCTGCATATTTTTATACCTAACATGCATTTTTACAGAATGAAAATGCAATTTTTTGCTGTGTTCTATAAACATAAATCCATATTTACTCGTGGCATTCACCAACAAATATTTTTCACCTGATAGGAACATTAAAGTTTTACTATATTTTATAGCTACCCTACTATTTTTGGTTTCAAACCAGCTTCAAACTGCATTGGTATTCAAACCTCACTTCAGGAAGCGTAGCCTAGATGAGTGGATGGTGAGGTGGATTGGAAACTGTCTGGATGGCAGAGCTCAGAGGGTTGTGCTTAGTGGTGTGGAATCTAGTCGGAGGCTGGAAGCTAGCGGTGTCTCCCAGGGGACAGTAATGGGTCCATTGTTCTTCAATTTATTCATCAACAACCCAGATGATGGAACGCAATGCTCTCTCAGCAAGTTTGCTGCAACACAAAGCTGGGAAGAGTGGCTGATACCCCAGGGGGCTGTGCTGCCATTCAGAGGGACCTTGACAGACTGGAGGGTAGAACTGAGAGGAACCTCATGAAGTTCAACAATGGTGAGTGCAGGGTCCTGCACCTAGGGAGGAATAACCCCAAACATCAGTACAGACTGGGGGCTGATGTGCTAGAGAGCAGCTCTGCAGAGAGAGACCTGGGAGTCCTGGTGGACAGCAGGCTGACCACAAGTCAGTAATGTGCTCGTGGCCAAGAAAGCCAATGGGATCCTGGGATGCATTTAGAAGAGTGTTGATAGCAGGTCAAGGAAAGTGATCCTCCCCCTCTTCTCTGCTCTGGTGAGGCCATACCTGGAGTATTGTGTCCAGTTCTGGGCTCCCCAGTACAAGAAGGACATAGAAGTACTGGAGCAAATCCAGAGGAAGGATACGAAGATTATTAAAGGACTGAAGCACCTGTCATATGAGGACAGGCTGAGAGAACTTGGACTGTTTAGCCTGGAAACAAGAACACTGAGGGGAGATCTCATCAATGTGTATAAATATCTGAGGGAAGGTGTTGAGAAGATGGATCTGGTCTCTTTTCAGTTGTGCCCAGTGACAGGAAAAGAGGCAATGGGCACAAACTGAAGCACAGGAAATTCTGGCTGAATATGAGGGGGTATTTCTTTACTGTGAGGGTGACAGAGCACTGGAACAGGTTGCCCAGAGAGGTTGTGAAGTCTCCTTCTCTGGAGATATTCAAAACTCGCCATCATGCACAACGTTCTCTAGGTGATCCTGCTTGGCATGGAGGTTGGACTAGATGATCTTCAGAGGTCCCTTCCAACCTCAGCCATTCTGTGATTTACTGGGGAAAAATAAGCCCTATTAGTAGTGTAATTATAGCAAGTTTTTTGATATAAAGGTCTCTGCTTTTACTATTCATATAATGAAGTGATTCCTAAATGTGGAAAATTATGTCTTTATTTCCATCAAACAGTGAGAATAATTTTAATTTTTTGTAAATGCAGAGCTAATCTTGTATAAAGTTGCAAGATTATGGATCCAGCTTTATATTTGTTTATATATATATTTATATGTGTATCTAATAATGTTTTTCTGCTTGTTGCTTAGGATATTTTCCACTCATTTGAAAAACAGTGTTGAGATAAATGCTTTTGCAAATCCATAATACATGTTAAAATGCTCAGAGTATTATTCCTCTGAATAATTTACAGGATTATTGAAAAGTGATCCTCTTATCACTAAACAAATTTCCCTTTTGTGAAACATTACTAATTCAGATCAGTCAGTTAGTGGAACATAGGTATTGAAATTGATGCAAATAATTTAATTTATTCTCATTTAGTAAACATCTAATTCATTTAAGACCAAACAGCTTGATAAATTTCAGTTAAATCTATCTAAAAGTGACTTTATTTCTTAGAAAGGCTTAGAAGGACATCCCCTGAATAACAGCCATACAGAAGGTAGAAGTCAAGCCACACAAAACTTTCTTTGGCACCTGTACTTGAAAGTAAAAATAGATACTGTATTTACAAAAAGCAGTAGGCTACCTGATATTAAAGAGGAATATACAAACAATTTCTCAGTTATTTTAATCACTGAAATGATACAGTACTTGGGAGACAGAAAGAACAAAAACTAATGAAAACATACTCTTCAAATAAGAGAAGAGAAATGAGAGGGAAGGGAAGGGAAAGGGAGGGGAGGATTATTTCAGCTGGAAGAGACTTTCAAAGATCATCTAGTCCAACTGCATGACTTCTCCAGAGCTATCCCAAAGTTAAAGCATATTACTAAGGGCATTGTCCAAACATCTCTTGAACACTTATAGGCACGGGATATCAACCACCTCTCAAGGAAGCCTTTTACAGTGTTTGACCACCCTTGCCATAAAGAATGTTTTCCTAACGTCCAGACTAATCCTCCCCTGGCACAGCTTTGTGCCATTCCAGTGTGTACCGTCATTGGTTACTATGGAGACTGGTGCCTCTCTCTCTTCTTCCTTCCCTCAGGAAGTTGTAGAGAGCAATGAGGTAGAGAATGTAGAAAGCACCCCTCAGCCTTCTCTACTCCACACTAGACAAACCAAGTGTCCTCAGCCTCTCCTCACAGGACATGCCTTCCAGGCCTTTTAACAGCTTTGTTGCCCTCCCTCCTCTGAAGGAGAGAAAGTGCCTTTCAGTATCCCTCAGGACAATCTTCTCCATAAGCGTACCAGGGACTGAGGACTACAAACTAATAAGTGTGTAGTTTCCTAGGTCTTATCTCATGCCGTTTTTGTAGCTGGATATATATATATTCAAATACCAAGTCTAAGATCTCACAGAGACTGGCAGAATATTTATGCCACAAGATACAATTAAATTAGTTTCCTGTGCCCACAGGACCTTTTGGATGTAGATTTATAGCATGTGCTCCTCCTCAGAATTTGCTCTCCCATTTCATTGTTCTATCTTTCCAGTTTTGAAGCATATTTGTATGATATTCTTTCTGATGGTGTAACTGAGTTGGCTAACTGCACATTTTATTTTCTGCCTACCAGTGGTTAGGCAACCTTTTTCACGTGACACTCATCTCAAAAATATTTCCTTGCCCAGAACTAAAGAAACACTGTGACTATTTACGGAAATTGATTTTCTGGGAATGCCTAGGACTGGCCCACTTCAAAACATACTGCAGAATTATAGAAATCTAAGAGGGGAAAGGTTAACAGCTTCAGGTCTATTTCATATAAAGTTGCAACAACGCAGATTTATGCCTGCATATATATATTGATGTTGCTCAGAAAGAGGGAAGATAATGGAAATTTCCAGTAGTGTCTTATCCTTTTCTTATAGTCAATAACAACTTAGATAGGATGTGAAAGTTCCTATAAGGCTTTCAAGATTTTAGGGTTGTCAGATTGCTAGGTTTTAGTGTTATGCATGGGTTTTGGTGGTGGTGGTGAAGGGTTTTTTGCTGTTGTTATTTTTGATTTCTCTCAGTCTTAGTCTATAAATTCACAAAGCTCGTTTCACTTAAGTGATATTAGGAGGCAGAATCTCATCTTTAAGATGTGATGTTCAGCCCTGGGAAGATTTCTGAGATATTTGCTATGAAAGTGAATGCTAAAAAAAAAAAAAAAAAAAAACATTAAAGTAAAATAAAAATCTCACTGAGCACTGTTTACATCAATGGGATTTGCACATCGAAGTGGGGAGAGTGGATGTTAAATTTTTAGCTTAGGAGAATTCTGGCAGTTTTTCACTATTGAGAATTTGTACAATAATATTTAAGGAAACTTAGAGAGTAGTCATCAGATCACCTACTACACATCTAATAATAGAATACTGCAACTTTCCCTCAATTTAAACTAAATATGATATTCCTTATCCTCTTGCTGTTTCTGTGTGTCATGTGTTCTGTGTGTAAGCTGTATTTTTTTCTATTTGTCCTGATTTTAGGAAAAATGTCAAAGCTGAAAACATTTATTTCTGAAAGTAAGTATTTTTAAAAAAACTCTAAGTGCTGATTTTACAAATACATCCTTTAAATATCCCCACTTTATTATTTTTTGATAGTAGCCTTTTTTGAAAAATGTGGAAAACAGTTGGAAAGCTGAACCAATTTACACTTATTTTCCATCCATTGGTTGTCATGGCCTAAGGATTCTAAAATTCTAGGGGACACAACCATTCTAGTTCTGTACTTAAATAGTGACACATATATTCCTATAAAATTTGCTGAATATTCTACATTTTTTTATGTTCCCAGTAATTAATATATTGTACATATTTTCTAAGTTTTAAGACTTTGCATTAAAAGATAATGTGATTAATCTGTAGAAGGGAAAGCTAGGAGATTTTTTTATAGGATGCCATTTTACTCTAGTAATTTTCAATACCTTCTTGAACAATTAATATCATCAGCATTCTGCCTTTAGAAGATACGAAATAAAAATGAAAAAGGTTGTCAAGTTGTCATTGCCTAAACTGCAGATCTAAAAAGATTTCATGCAAATGTATTTTTTTTTAAGTATCACAACATCCATTCCATATAGTTTGTTCACTTGAAGAGGAAAAAATTGTCGCTCAAACACCAAAATGTCAAATCTGCTGTAAAGCTGTCTTTTGTATACACTCAAAGTTCCAATTAACATTATTAAGTAAAGAACATAGAAGAATCATGATGCTCTTGGTTCTGAAGTACTAAGGAGTTAATAGTCTTGCTTCTCAGTAAATCTACAGCATTCACTTGACACCTAGTCTTAGACAGCTAGTCTAAGAATAGTCTCCTATACTTTCTTTAAACCTCTGCAGTTGTTGCTCTACTTTGAGCACTATATCCCATTTTATCGTAAGCACCAAAAGATGTGGGGCAGGGAGACCATCATTTGCTTTTGTGTACAGAGGACTATTTGTGACTAGTTCAGACTTAGACACCTTACTTTTTTAGATGTCTGGTGGTGGGTAAGTCACATATTCAGTGTTTTTATGTTTGTTGATCTAGATTTTTTAAAATACTTTTTACTGATAATGGAAAAAAGAATATGAATAAGTAATAATCTGAAATATTAATACAGTGGCAAGCTTTCAGTAACATAATGGCACTTTGTATTATTTACATGAACTTCAGTTTTAAAAATATCACCAAGCTCTTTCTGGCTTTTTGGAGTGGGTGGTTGTAAATTGTTTCTTGGTCTATATTTTTTTTCTTACAGGCTGTGGTGTTCCCTATTTTACCCCTCTAAACATGAACATGAATTTTTTTGTCAAAGCATTCAACAGGATTACATCATCTTGCTTGTTAGAGAATTAAATAGCTTTTAAGCAGTGACAAATATTAAGTGTTGCAAATTCTAACATCAGGAGAGAAGGTAAAATTAGTGCAGTAACAGAAGGCAAACAGAAATATATTGGGCTTGCAGCCCAGAAGACCAACTACATACTGGGCTGCATTAAAAGAGGAGTGGTCAGCAGGTCAAGGGAGGTGATTGTCCCCTTCTACTCTGCTCTTGTGAGGCCCCACTTGGAGTACTGCATCCAGGTCTGGAGCCCCCAGCACAAGAAGGATATGGAGCTGAGGACAACCACAAAGAGAAACACAAAGGCGATGAAGGGGCTGGAGCACCTCTTTACGACAATAGGCTGAGAGTTGGGGCTGTTCAGCCTACAGAAGAGAAGGCTCCAGGATGACCTTATAGCAACCTTTCAGTACTTGAAGGGGTCTTATAAAAAAGATGGGAAGCAACTCTTTGGTCAATGGGATATTGATAGGATGAGGGGGAATGATTTGAATCTAAAAGAGGGGAGGTTTAGATCAGAGGTTAGGAGGAAATTCTTCACTCAGAGGGTAGTGAGGCACTGGAACAGGTAGCCCAGAGAGGTGCCCCATCCCTGGAGGTGTTCAAGACCAGGTTAGGTGAATCCCCAAGAAACCTGATCTAGTGGGTGGCATCCTTGCCTATGGCAGGGGAGTTGGAACTAGATGATCTTTGAGGTCCCTTCCAATCCAGGCCATTCTATGATTTTATGATGTATGCTTCTTCCACCAAAATCTGTGTTTATGCTTGTGTTTCTTACAAAGAACTTCCTAGGAAAATCAGTACTACAGGAACAATGCATCTCTGCCAGTGTTTAATCTCACAACATTAGCTCAAGGCTTCCCCCTTTTGAACTATCTCAGAAATCCCTCATTAAATCTATTACTCTGTTTAATCACCCTACTCCTACAAAGTAGAGAGTAAGATTCAATTAGCTGATTGGGAAGATGTTGAAACAGGAAGGAATTCTAAAGGAAATGGGGAAAGGATGTGATCTTGTGGTTTAAGTACAAAGCTACAATGAGTAGTGGTTTCTATCTTTGATTCTATCATGAACTGTTTGAGACACTAGGGGCCAAATTTCCAGTGACATGAAATGCTTGCAGGTACGTGTTACTATGCAATCAGCACAAGCAATTACAGCTCATGGACAGCAGTGAGGGAGGAACTATAACTAAACAAGAAGATGAGAACTTCTTCCAAATTTTGGGTGGATCTGTATCTCTTTTCCAAATCCCTGATGTTAAAAACAAACAAATGAACAGATGAAACAAATTTTCATCTCCTTTTATGCTAAAAGGAGATGAAAATAAATTTCTAAACACATTGTGAAATTACATTCCTGTTTTCTTGCTTTAACAATTAGTTTAACAGTGTTCACATGCTCAAAGTGCTATCTAACAGTTACATAGAGTAACAGCTTAACTACCACAGTTCCTCAATTTTTAGACATTACTAACAGACTTGTTCTTTAGGAGAGATTTTTTTTTTTAGAAATTTAGTCACTAGCAAAAAAAATCTTTATAATAAATTACAATGACCTGTTACAGCTATCTTATGGAAAATGATATTGCCATTAAAATGTTTATTGTATAACTATGTGTTCTGAATTATCTCTGAGCCCTTGCACTTCTGTATTGTGTAGCTGCAAATAAATGATCAAAAGTGGTTAATCAACTAGTGATTCTTGGACAGCATTCTTTTTTGTTATAGAATTGTATAACCTGGAATGGACAATTTCTTTTCAGAAAGCAGATTCCTTTGAACAATGCCTTTTGAGGATCAGATCTGATTTCTCCCCTGCTTGGCCTTCTCTTCATATCTATTAAAGAGATATGAACATACAGAATGTTTCAGTTTGTTCAAAATATGTTGAGATACTTCAACATACTAATTTATAAGTTTCTGGGATAACAGTTTAGAAGTGGTAACAGTGAAGTGCACTAGGATAAGCTTCAAAGGAGCAGGAGCCATGACAGAATAAGAACTGTATAAAGTTTGTCTTGAACTTTAGGGCAGCTTCTATTCCTCATCTAAACACATTTTTGTTCAGCATCTCTCTGAAATTCTGAAAAGATTCCCTGGAATGAAAACTACAAATACAGTTGTATTAGTAACTTTATTCCTAGCAAGCATAAAAGAAATGTGCTTATGTTCATTGCTCAAACCATTATTTTTTTGCTTTCAAACTTTTCATGTATAAAGAACGTGCAACCCAGCCCTTTTAGAAGATAACATAAAAGAAGCAATACATACCAATACAAAAAGGAACAAACACTCATGAATTAATTCACTTTACATTTATATCTCTGAGGAATTGTTTTTTTTCAGGTGAATGTCAGCAGAGAAAATTGGAAGAAAGAGCAAATAAAAAGGGGGCCTTTCAACTAAATTAAACCTACTTCAATTGACTATATAGTTAAACTGTTCACTCCTGCTAGATTACAAGTATACTGCATATCAGCTACTACTCATGAATAATTAATATTCATTATAAATCAAGAGTTTCTCTGAGGTTTTCTCTGACTGGATTCAGACAGATAATGACAGCCCCTTCAGGTCATCTTTGCCCAGGTTTACATCCATATTGTCAGGATATTTGACTATCATGACAGCAAGACAATATATGAGGTTGCTTTATTATATTGCTGAATTATATACCGGGAAGAAACGTCATGCCCTTTAATTAAAATAGTTGGACCAGCATGGTCCTATCTATCGCCTCATTTTAGTCCTTCAAATAACAATGTTTCCCTGTTTTCTCCCTGAACTCAGATGACAGGTTTCTGGCCATGGCTGCCAGTGGTAGACAGCAAATGTTATTTAGTATAATTTTAAAGAACTACATACATAGATTGCACAACAGCAGAGTTTGGCCACTAGGCTGTTGCAGAAGCACATCAGGTGTTCTTGCAAGTTTCTGACTGCTAGCATTTACTTCAGCAACTCACAGAACTGATCATGCAAGTTCTATTTTCATTATTTATTTTTAATGCAAGAAGAGAAACAAAGATAAACACATAGAACTCTGAAGATTAGACCTTTCAATAGGTTGTAAACATCACTGTGAGCTTTGCCTAAAAACCTTTTGGTATCTAGTGTGACTTGGAGAAGAGCTTGTATAATCCAGTATTTGATATCAATATTACATGATTTGAAGTAGCTTTCATCTTTAGAATATGCAACAAATGATAGAAACTCTAAGTATCAAATTGCTGTTTCAAAAGGATAAACCCATATTTTGATTAATTTACTCTGACATAGTCAAAAAGAAGGCACAGATATATATCTTTAGATCTTTATAAATCTCCTTAATAACAACCACATGCTCAGTTTCACACATTGTATAAGACAGTAAAAGTTAAAACAACCTGATTAAAAATCAAAGAGGCCAAGGGGAAGTGAGAAGCTTACGCTGATTCCATTTTACATAGCTGGGAAAAGCAACATTCTCCATGTTAAGGGAAGCTTCATTTTCTTATCCCTGTATCTTTCCCTTTATTCCACAAATCCCACTGAAAGTGAATGTATTTAAAATATTTTTTACCACTTACATTAGCTTGCTAGTATTAAACTTTCTCAGTAAGTTTTTTCCAGTTTTCATAGTACTTAATTTTACTAAGACCAGCCATAACCTTGCCTGGTCTTTATCTGCAGGAACGTTCTCTGAAAAGGATAAACAATGAACTTAAAGGCCACCAAAAGAAAAACATGGGCAGCCAGCCTTAAGCAATCCTTTTACAAGACTGTTCAGATTCAAAAGGATATTATGGTTAACATTGCTAACAGCAGCTATAAATCTAAGAGTATTGACATAAAGATGTCTTCATCTACCATGAGTGTAAAGAAAGCGTGAATAAAATTTTGAGCTAATTCCAGTTGAAATAGTTTCAGTTACTTATTTGGTCATGTTGCCCTTTCAATATTCAAAGCTGAAGCAGAAGGTAAGGGAATCATTGCTTCTAAAAACAGCACAGTTCTCTGTGCTGTGCTTTGCACACTGTTCAACAAAGCCAGATAAACAAAAACAACACAGCTGCTGCTCATCCTGCTGAATTTATTTATTTATTTATTTATTTATTATTATTATTTTTTGCTTTGCCCTGCCCCTTTCCCAGGTGATTGGTTGGGTGCCAGGTGGGCCTAATGGTATATAAGCTGCAGGTGTCCCACCAGAGAGCTCTTTCTACCTGAGTGGCACTTTGGAGGTGTTTTGTTTTTCCTTCAGCTTTTCTTTCAGCCTTTTCTTTCAGCCCCTTGCAGGCTTCTTTAAGTGGGTCAGAGCATATGGGCTGAGGTGTTTCTAAGTTGAGAGAGATAAGCATGCCTTTTGAGGTAACAACTAGTAGGATCTTTCAGAGTAAAGCAAACTATATAGTAGTAAGTACCTTTACTGCATACAGCTCTTCTTCAGGTGAGAAATTTTTACAGTGTGCTTGTGGATAGGAAGATGATGTTATTTTATGTGTTTGCTTTGTGGTTCTAGGTCTCTTTTGAGTTTTGCAGATTTATGGGGCTTACTGTGAATGTGACCTCATGCCTTCACTTATATGTTAAATATTGTCAAACTTACCACCTTGGTGTTAAAGGAATGGAGCAGGGTTTAGGGGAAATGTATCATCCAAGTTCCCTGTGCCAGTGAGTATCTGAAAACAGTAAAAGTAAACACATAAGGTATAGTCTCTTCAATGGATACAGACAGTTTCTGATATTTCTGGAGCTTTTTTTCCTGTTGTTTTGTTGGCTGTAGAGTCTTTAAACCTTGTAGCCTTCTAGATATTAAGTGCTTGGAATTCCCTTAATGTTTAGCGGAGGTTGCCAGCTAACTTGTTTTTGCGATGTGGTGGGGTACACTTCTGGTTTTGGGTTATGTTTTAATCTCTGGCTATATCAAGCCATTTGTGTAACTCTCCAGAGGATTCACAAAGAGCTTCAGTAGGCACTGCAAGGGGCTTGACCACATAGGTGTAGTGTTACCAAGAGACTGAGCAGGGTCACCTTTCCTTTCACCTGGAAATAATGAAAAGAACATGTTGCATTCTCCTTACTTAAGCTATTTTGAGACTTAGATACAATTCAAATATCTAAATTTTTGAAAATGCTACTACAATATATATGATTGAAATCATCTATAAAGTTACATATGCTGGGAATGCAGAACCTCTCCCCATATTAAAATGTAAGGAATCATTGATGCTTGAATATTGGGGCAACTTCTGCCATAAGCATACTCTGTTGTAAAATGTTTATTTAATAATAAATAATAAAAAGGAAGTTATTTTTTTATCAAGATAAAATTGCAAATGAGGATTAGCCATAATTATAGAAGTGATGGAAAACACCATTTGCACAAATTTTCTTTTTTAAGTTATCAATACTTCCTTGTCTTGCATTGAATTGTGGGATGTACTTTGTTTGAACATACCCATATTTAATTGCTCATTATATATTCGTCCAAATACTTGAAATTGTTGTTGTGTTCATATCATCATTCTCCTGTGATTTAATACCAGTTAATTCATATAGAGACTAAGGTATTTGCAAACCAGTAGCAGGTACTTCTGCCTGATTCTTTTCTCAGACAATGTGATGTAAAGCACATTGAAACAAGGCTTACAAATATGGCTTTTAAATAAAATATTTATTTGAATTTGTTCAATTCTGCCTTATAGGACTTAGCCTAAATTCATTTTTCTGTTTCATATATCTACAGCTAACCTAAAAATAGCTTTGTGAACACTGGAGTAAAGTGAATCCTGGTATTTTATATAGCTAGTGGTTTAACCATAATAATTTCAGCTAATTGCTCTTCCAATTTTTTCCACTTCAGTACCTGCAGTACCATCATCGCCCTTTCCATTTCTTACGTTAATACTTACAAATCTCTTTAGTTTGTTAGGACTTACAAAGTAGGAAAAGCAAGTTTAGAGGCAAGACAACTGTTGCCATGTGTCTAGTTTATAAGTCTAAAGAGCTCTTTTCAGCTGCTGAAGATGAAACAACTGTCTTTAGGAGAGCTCTGTGAAGATTTTTCATACCCTTCTTATCTGAGCTTATGTAGTGTAGATCTCTTGTTCTGTTAAGTTAAGCAGAAACTAGCCAAAGATTTAAAGTGTCTAGAAAAGAGATTTAAAAGACAATAGAGACTATATGATCACACTTTTTTTTCTCCATAGAAATTCGTCCAAAAACTAGGAGCTCTAAAATATTTTCATTTTAATGAAGAATAACTATATAAATACAGGCAGAAAAAAATCAGTATGTGTGGTTGAACACTAGCAATGAAACGTGGCTGTAATGGAATCATGGTGTCATATCAAAAATGTTTTGTGATAATCCTGAAGCTCTCATGACCAATGAAAATAAATGAGAGTCATTGAAATGTATGTATAAATATATTTTAATATACAAATAAAATTGATAACTTCATAATTACAGATTCAAAGGATGTATGAGGTTGGAAGGGACCTCTGAAGATCATCTAGCCCAACCTCCATGCCAAGCAGGATCACCTACAGCATGTTGTGCAGGATGGCATCCAGGTGGGTTTTGAATAGCTCTCAGGGAAGGAGACTCCACAACCTCTTTGGGCAACTTGTTCCAGTGCTCTGTCACCCTCACAGTAAAGAAATGCCCTCTTATTCAGCCAGAACCTCCTGTGCTTCAGTTTGTGCCTGCTGCCTCTAGTCCTGTCACTGCTCACAGTGATAATAGCGCTTACTTGTTTGTTTAGCTGACAGACTTTCAGCTGTAGAGTTTTTCAGCCTGTAGACAAAAATATTTGACAGTGATATTCAGAACTCTTTTTTTGGGGGGATCAGTTTTGCAAACATTTTTAAAAAGTTATTGAAAATAGTTAAACTATTTAATTTGCATTTTCATTTATGGGTATCAGAAATAGCATGCAAGTAATCTTATGTAGAAACACTGAAATTGTCAATATGTTCTCTATTATGAGTTCTTCAAAAGGTATTTCAAAGTATCTGTGCTAGTAGAATAAAATCTCTTCCCCATCTGATCAGTTTTCTTTGTTTCTAATGTTAATATTTCCTTTACTCATCCAAGTAGTTTTCTAGAAGTATAAACCAGGCATTAAAATTAAACTGGAGGTACTCATTAACCACAATTTGATTCAATTGGTCTTGCAATCAAACCTCACTGAAATTTACCAAAAGATCTCTCTTTGACTTGCTCTTACTGACTAGTGCATGCTCATTTGTTAAAATGATGATTTGACTATGATGAATGCAAGTTAATATTTTTGTAGTATGCTATGCAAAAAAGGCTTAAGGAACAATAGATGGTGGCTTCCAGGTGACTGTAACAAGAATATTACAACCTGGCCTTGACTAGAGCTAAGTGACTGAACATCATTATCTGTGGCAGACAAGACGATTCAAATAAGAACTGAATGCAGTGTTCTTAGGTAGGGGCCCAGTAACAACGAGTGACAGAAGAACACCTGAGACTGGTGGATAGGTGCAGTGCAATATTGCCATGGACTGAATTGATTGATGGCTTGTACTAACATGTGGCCACAACCCCTCACCCTCCAAGGATAGAGAATGGGGAAAACACTGCTACACAGATGTGCAGCATTGCATATGAACAGAACCCATACCAGGGCCAAACCTCTGCCCAGAGCTTCACCCTGAGCATGGCTAGGTCAACCACCTCATTTTCCCAGGCTGGGCTCTTCTGACCCTCTGAAATGATGCCAAGTTTCAGCTAACTGCAATTTTGCTTGTGTGCATGTTTCTCAAAGATGAGGTGCCAATTATTGTACCTCAGTTAAAAAAAAAAAAAAAAAAAACACCTGATACTCAAGGCTGGTTATCTGTTGTATTGTGTAAAGAATAGCATTTATGTTAAGGTGATTGCAATCTTACATCTCTCCTGATGTTGGGATCCTTGGCTGTTGCAACATTGGATGAGACCTGCATGTGGATCACGGTATCTTTGGTGTATTTCCCATCTATGGTGAGGATGGCCAGCCTCTCTGTTCCTCACATCTTTGTAATAAATACTGTAAGTGCACAAAGCTATCAGTCTCATATCTGTACATTGCTGAAATTCCTAGGTGGTGCACAGAGACTTTCTGAGGGCATTACACTCTTACACATCTCTGTAGGAGAGCAGTATATAGTTAGGCAGTACATGCTGACATCACAGTAGATCACTCAAACTAACATACAGGTCTTTAAAATTAAGGCCTATGGTTATAGTCTGTATAGTCTATATTCTGCTTGACATCACTATTTTGTTATAACTGTATCTTCCTTGGTGGCCCACTGCTGTGTACATGAGTCTCTTTCTGTAGGTATATGCAAAGCTATTTCCAGCATAGCCTATCCCTCATTTGGTCATCTTTATAGACTGATTTTTGCAGTGCCAGTGGACCTTTTTTCCTATTTTGCCTCATGACATTAATAGGATATTTCAAACTAGATTGTTAGTGTAGGACATAGGACCTGACATTTAGAGTTTCAAAACTGATTAAATTCAATTGCAACATTTTGCCAGGTAGCTGTTCTTGAGATATACTGAAGAGACCAGATTCTGTGTGTGGCAGACTCCTTAATATAACATCTTAGATATTTTTTCTCTGTATACTTCTTGTGAGTTAACCCTAGTAGGCAGCTAAACCCCACGCAGCCACTTGATGACTGGAATGGGAGAGAGGATGGGAAGAGTAAAAATATTAAAACTCCTGGGTTAAGATAAAGAGAATTTAAAAGGTGAAGCAAAAGTTGTAGAAAGGGAGGAAGGAAGAAAGAAAAACATTCTCTACTTCCCATATACAGAAAGATGTTTAGTCATTTCTAGGAAATACGAAATTTGTCATATATAATGGTTGCTTTGGAAGACATGCATTAACTCTGAATAGCCCCCTTTTTAGTTTCTTTCCCTGAGCTTTTATTGCTAAGCACTGTGTCATATGGTATGGAATATCCCTTTGGTCAGCTATTCTGGCTGTGTTCCCTCTCAGCTTCTTGTGCACCTCCTGGTCTGTTCATGGGGGAATGAACAGTGAGAAACAAAAAGTCCTTGATATTTTGCAAGTACTTTTGAGCAATAGCTAAAACATCAGTGTTTTACTAAGACTATTTTGATTATGAATCTAAAACATACCACCATATGAGCTTCTACAATGATCAGCTCCAACCCCTGTGGTGTAATTGCCTGAAGTAACTAGGAAAATAAGACTAATATTCACATTTTTAAGGAAAAGGTACAGCATTGAAGAGGCTTTCAGGGTAGGGCATAACTGCATTATCTTAGTGTTCCCTAGGCTCCCAACCTTAGGTGCTATCACGCTGGGGAAACTTGGTGTGCTAGCTCTAAGGAACAGCACGGAGTGTAGAGTGGAGTGGAGACACCACGGCTAGGCTCTGTAATCAGATGGGGCCTCGATTGTTCTTGTGCACAAAGCTGCACTTTTTGCCACCCCGAGCCAAAGGCCTGTCATGTTTTGACAAATGCTGTACCCTAGTGTACTTTTTGCTCATTATAATATCATTATAATATCAAAACACACCTCCATCCCAAAAGCTACCCGCCTCCAAGGTGAGACCACCCCTCACTGAGCATGCGCCCTGAATTTCTCAGAGCCTATTACTTTAAATGGAGACGGGAAAACTTTACACCAATCATAACTAAGATATGCTTGACTAGAGCCACTCAAGCTCCACCTAAAAAATAGAAAATAATATAAATTGGCCCAAAAGAGAGGGGATGTTAGGGAAGATACCACCGTCAGGGGAGATACCATCCCAAGGAAATACAACATCCTTAGGACCTCCTGACTCCTGGGATCAGTTGACGGGCTGAGCCTCTCTTCCCCCCTCATTGGGATGCCTTTGGGTGAGATCTGAATACTTGCTTATAAATCTCTATAGAGTCTTTGATCATTTTAATGCATTTATTTCTAGGTTGTGCACCTGTGACACCTGTGTATTTCATGCATACTAGCTTGCTTTTGCAGACAGTCACTATCACTGGCAATCCAAAAGAATCTGATTATCTGTTGCTGTAATAAACCATACTTGATTGCATTGTGATAGCTCTCATTAAGTGCAACTAGGGTAAGGGTGGTTATCCATGATAGTTCAGTGTTCTGAATCCAACCAGACCCCCAGAAGGTTAATGCGTTTTTGGTGAATGTCCGACTGGTTCAGTACCCTGAATCCGACCGGGCCCGTAATGGTTAATCAGCTACACCCCTTAACGCGACAACACCACCTAATCCAGTGCAATAGTTCAGAGCTTTTCATGTAACTTTGTCTAGAGTGTATTTGATCTGTTGGTTGGTCGGTTGTTCTTTAAGTATTGACATGAGCCAAAAAAAAACACACTGATCATTAGAATCAATACTGAGTAAAACTGCCATATCCTGGAGTAACTTTGCTATGACCTTGGAGGAAACCTAAGCACAGATATAGGCTGAAGGTTGTGTTCACAGCACTTCAAAGACCATGCTCCACTAAAAAAAAGTGTTACAACTTGGGATGAAGATATTTTCTCTGGCTTTTCCTGTCTTGATGACTGAAGCATGATTAGATATGTCAACAACAACTTAGTAATTTATTAAGCTAAAGTTTCATTTAGTTTTAAGTTCATTTTAATACTAAGGGTAATGTTAAGCATTATGTCCAAGGATATTTTACAAGTAGAATTTCACATCACAAATTTGTCGAACTATAATGGAAAGAAATGTTATTACCACTCTTCTCTTGACATATGACTTTAAATTCTAATGTCTATCCTTCTTTGAAACTTTAAATGAATGTGTTCACTGATTGACAATGACACAAGGTAAAATCTTACAGAATTCATCTGTATTTGCTGTGATTATTGGACGAGTAGTTTGATAAAACCCGAGGTGAATAAATTGTTGTGACCTTAAATAGATGATCTGAGATCCTGAAAACAAAAAAAAAATACATCAATCCCAACCCTCTTTACCCTTTTCTTATAAAATGTTGTTTGCAAGTCATTTCTTACTTCTTATTATTTTCCACTTCATTTTAACTTCCATTACAGCTTCTAATCTTTTTTTTTTTTTTTTTTTTACAAGTAGAATTTATTATGAAGCTTAGTGTTTTTTTTGTTGTTTAGCAATACAAAGCTTAAATATCATGGAGCAGTAACAACCTGGTTGCAAAATCTCCCACATAGAAGACTGAAAAAAATACTTTGTCTACATTATTTATAGAATATACATTAGCAGTTCAGCAGCCCAAATGGATAAGAAAATAAATGTGGAATTTCAAACCAAAATCATCTTAAAACTAAAGAAACTAAATTCTAATATTCAGCTGAGCCTCTGAGTTGTTTGTTGAGTGGAAGAAACAGCAGAAATCCTTGGCTCACATTTTCCATGCTCCTCTTGATTTGACAGGTGTTGTCATCTGCTTGTTGTTTCTTTCCAAGATTGAATATTTTTTTAAAATTTTTTGGCATTTTACATTTGGAAGCTGCTGTTTTGTATCTTCTGTTTTTGAGATTGGATGGATGAAACTACTCACATTAAGAGATGAGTACACCCTGGATTTATTACTGTGACATAAGGATGTTTTATTTTTTTACCCTGTTCCTTTCCTAATATTTCAAACATTCTGTTTTGTTGTTGCTGTTAATAGTGAGTAGAGAGCTAATACACATGTGGATACAAACAATACATATCAATACACTTGCTGGATCTTCCTGTAACTAAGATGAGGTGGATAATTTGTTTCTGTTTTTGTTTGTTTTTTTTGGGGTGTGGCTGTATGTTTAGTTTGGTTTTGTTTGCTGCACATAGTGGCAGCATTACATTGTGCCATGAAACAGATAGCTATATCAAATGGGAAAGGGAAATGTTTCCAAATGTATGCTGCAAAGACTCCTGCTTTGGCATTTAGAATCAAGAAAACTGAACTGTGCTCATGGACTGTTCAAAAATTATGCAAATGAAAAGTTCTTTATATGCTGGGTGTAAAAGAAGTTGGTAATATGTCTTTAAATGATTTGCAAGTTCTCTTACTATGATTACTTCATAATTTCTTATATCTAAAACTGTTAGACGAGCTGCATGTATTTTTAGTTAAAAGTTGCATGTGTAATTTACTCAACAAAAACAATTATTACTGTTCTTCATAATTCAGTTATTGAACTGTTGGCAAAAGACATAACACTAGTAATAAAATGGACTCCTACAAAATATTGTAAAATAGAGTGATTAAAGCCTAGCAGAATAAAGGCAAGTAAAAGCATCATTTTGCCACTGGGACTGTGAGTAAATTGCTTGTTTAAAAAAGAAAAGGTTAATGTGTGACTTGGGGGAAATAGAATTGTTTGATAGCTCAGTAGAGAACTGACCCACCTGTATCTCAGACTTAAAACAATATGACTAGGTAATATAGTAAATTATGAGAAAAGCTTTGTGATTTTAGTGAGGGTAATGGCAGTTAACCTTTTAAAGCTATTACATAAACAGTTTAAGACTTTCTATTAAACCAGTGGAGAAAGCATTTTCATAGATTATGGAAACTGCACAAAATCACCTAGTCCCTAAACTGCTGGTGACTTCAGACTGTTTCTACTTCTATACATTTTTTTTGAAGTGCCTGAATTAAGGAAATTAACAGAGCATTGCTGGTTCAGAGTTTAAATGATCCATTAAGGGACCAGTTAGTGCATGTATGTACAAAAAGAAAAAAAACAAAAGTGGTAAAGTGAGAGTACTTTGACCTTACCACATGCCCTAGAATTTCTTTATCAATAAAGAGAGCTACTAACAATGCCAGGGAGATCCATCTATATTACAGAAACTGTGCAACAAGCAGGAAGCAGTATAATGGCAGTGTACTCATATGCCATAAACTTTCTTCTTCATCTCATGATTCAAGTGATTGTCAGTCTGAGGACAAAGTGTTACCAAAAGTAACAGTAAAGTGAAAATAAAAGCAGATCATTTCCAACCCTAAGCAAAGACTATAGAAGATCATATGTATATTCAGGACTTTGCAAATTAAGATTAGATTGAACTAAAAGCAATGTTTTATTTGTTTAGTCTAGATGATAATTGATGAGTTCAAATTCCATTACAATTTAAGAAATAAGATTTAAACTGGAGTTTAGTACAAGGTTACTTATTAATTGTAATTCACCAGGGGTTTATCAGAGATAAAATGATCCATGGAAACCTGGGTTTAAACTGCTACCTGATTTTATCAGATAAAAGCTCTGAAGAGCAGTTCATAGGAAAGACATAAAACAGTTTCTAAACACAAACTCCACAGCATGTTTTGGACTAATGATATATACCAAAATTACCAAGCATAGAGAAGTACAATGTGTTGGAAGTTGGCTGATATAATTTAATCTGTTCATCTGCCCCTTTGGTTAGACAAAATAAAGAAAGGCTCTACAAGAGAAGATTCAGAAGACCAGACCTAGCAGGCTGAACTTTCAAGTTATTGAACAGGAACAAGAAAAATAGTAATTAAGATTACATCAAATAAATGATTTGATAACATACTTTCTAGAATGGTTTCAGTGCTGCTTTAGAGTTAGAAGTTTTTATTAAAGAAGTTTATTATAAAAGTAATGCCTGGATTCCTTTCATTATTTCTGTTTTGTCCTGTAGAGTAGAAAGTTTAAATAAACCCAGAATTCCCATAACCAACAGTGGAAATCTATGATATGAAAGACATGCAATTATTTAATATTTGACATGACATAGTGTTCCCAAAAGACATATAATATTTAGCACTCCTGGTTATTTGTGCTTATGGTAATTATATGAATTCTTCACACACTTGTAATTAGCCCAAAATGAACTTTTCTTATTATGGAATTTCATAACAAAGCAAAACAAATTGAATGGAAAATTCCTGTAGAAATTCATATTAAAAATTTGTGAGAATAGTCAGAAGAAAGGCTTCAACCTGTCTTCCCATAATCACAGGACGATGTTATTGGTTATTTTTCTCAACAAAATCCTATCCTGGACCTAAGATAATATCCTATAGAAAGTTTTATTAAAACTGAGGCACTTGCCTTCCAATAAAAAGCATTACAAATAGCTCTTCTTGTAAAAGGCAAAAAAAAAAAAAAATCCAGAATATAACATAAGACATGTCATACCCTTTACTGCAAGTTAAAAGAATTACTGACATGAGTATTTCGGTGCAAGTCCCAGTGCAAGATGCATCTTTGTGCTGTTAGGAATGCTTCCTGTTTAATCTTCAAATGTAGTGCCTGTGAATAACATAGAAGTCTATGTAATGTTTTCTTAGGAATGGCTTCCTTCATGGATAAGATTTGTAGCTCTTGATATAAGAATTCTGTAACCCCTAGGGCCTTCAGAAGTAGATTTATGAGTTTGGTTTGGGCTGAAGATGTGTTATTGAATTCTTTGCCTTTACCTTTCTGCCTGAGAAAGGCCTGGTCATTTATAATAACTTCAAGGATATTTGAAAAAGGATGGAAATTCCTGTGGTACCTCTATTCCTGCAATTTACTAATCTGTGAAACCCAAAGGCCATAATTCCGAGTTCTGTAAAAGGAAAATACAAATAGCACTATGCAGAATATCAGGGTTTAATAAAAGAGTAGGGTCTTTAGTGGTGTAAGTCAACAGATGTAAGCAGATTTATACTATTTGAGGTTATTGCCCATAGACTAATAGAGGACAATTTCTGGCACACACAGATACCTTCATTTCACAGTTAAATTAACTTTGTAATTATCAAGATCTGACTCATTCTCTAAAAAACCCTAATGATACTTATGTTGCTGATTTAAAAGGAACAATATAGTATTAATCAAATGCTGAGTATTCATAGAGAAAATAACTTTTTCTTCATGATGGGAACAGGCCTGATTTTTCAGATATCAATAGTCGCTACAGGTACTCAAGAACCCAGGAAATAAGGCAATATATTATTAAAATATCTCAATAAACATATAATAGACTATTATACATATACTAAACTATTATACATATAATAGTCTATACAGAGAGCAATAAAGCAAGTAAGTAATATTTCTAGCAAACTTTTAGGCAGTTTAGATTGCAAAAAGGTACATAATATCAAGTTTTATTTGAGAACCATAAGTTTCTCACTTATGCCCACATAAATGTTAAAAGAAAACCTTTATTAGATAGAAGACATGATTGCATATTGTCATGGTTTTTGCTGGGATGGAGTTAATTTTCCTAATAGTATCTGGATAGTGTTGTGGTTTTTTTGGATTGATACTGAAAGTAGTGTTGATAACATACGGATGTTGCTGAGCAGTGCTTACAGAGTCAAGAACTTTTTTTCTCATGCTGCCCTACTAGCACAGAGGCTGGGTGTAGGACATAACCAGGATGGCTGGCCCAAATGAACCAAGGCAATATTCTATACCATATGACCTTATGATATGAAGTTCTGAAGACCTAAAGACTGAAGTAAATAAGGAGAAGAGAGGATGTTCAGAGTTATGGTGTTTGTCTTCCCAAGTAGTGGTTACCTGTGATGGAGCCCTGCTTTCCTGGAAATGGCTAAATATCTGCTCGTCAATGGAAGCAGTGAATGAATTCCTCACTCTGCTTTGCCTGTGCATGCAGCTTTTGCTGCATGAAGTTCAACCGTCAACCTGACTTGCAGTGTCCCAGCACTAAACCATGCCCCTTAGTGGCATACCCACATATCTCTTCAATACCTTTAGGAATGGGTGTTCCACCACTTCCCTGGAGAGCCCATTCCAATGTTTGACACCCTCTGTATGAAAAAATTCTTCCTAATGTCCAATATAAACCTCCCTTGTCACAACTTGAGACTGTTTCCTCACACTCTGTCACCTGAGAAAAGAGATCAATGCTCTTCTCTCTGCAGCCTCTTCAGGTATTTATTGAGCATGATGAGGTCTCTCCTGACCCTCCTTTCCTCCAGAATAAACAACTCTGGTTCCCTCAGCTGCTCCTCCTATATCTTCTAGTCCCTTTACTGGCTTCATTGCTCTTTTCTGAACATGCTCGAACAACTCAGTATCTGTCTTGTAGTGAGGGGCCCCAAACTGTGCAGCATACAAAGGAAAAATCAGTTCCCTAGTCCTGCTGGACACACTGTTTCTGATACAGGCAGACAGCTTTTCTGAACAGTTAGGGTTTTTTTTTTTTTTTTTTTTTTTTTTTTCCTGAACAGTTTATTATTTTATTTTCCTTTTATTCCTGCAAGTGTACTTCCTACTTGTAGCTCTTCTCTGGGAGTAAAATCTAGTACTTACGACAGTTGCAATCACAGATTTATGTGATGAATAATTTCTGTAATCTTAGCATCTGTGTTCAGCCAGCTTAATTAGGTATTTATAAGTACAATGGCAGTCCACTTGTCCTGTTCTTACTTGAATAAAAAAGCTACAAGATGTTCTTTATTGAGGTCTAGCATTTGGGGGGAAGCGGTTGTGGTATTTTTAGATCTCACAAGGTGGCTAGTAAGCTCAAAGTGTACCTGAAAAAGAAGCAGTTTTATAGGTGGGAAAGTTGATAATGAAATAAATCAGATATACATGTATGAAGATAGAGTTCTACAGATACATAGCTATTCTAGATGTTAACCGAATCATAATCACTGCGGAATACACAGATTTCATGGAAACAGTCTTGAACTTAGTATTGAATTGCATCTCATATGAAAATGCAAAGAAAGTATGAATTTAATTTATTGTTTTATAATGAAATTCTACATCATGATATATAGAAATATTCTACATTGAACAACTCTGTTAGCTGTTAATCTGAATATAATTTAAATTGTATTTTTTTTAATAGCAGTTTGTTATATTTAACAGATTCTATAGCTAAACATTTAGTGATGGTACTTTTTCAAAATCTACTTTCACAACCCTGTATGAGAAAGTGGGTTTTGTTTTCTATGACTCAATGTGAAGACAAATTTGAAGCCTTGTATAGAGTAAGAGTGCTGTTAACTGTTAATAAAAGATCTTAGTTGTCCCTTAGTTTTATTCAATCTGCAACATATCTTGAACACATTATTAGCCTAGAAAAAATAAAGTTTTGTGAAAACAAGCACATATCCTTAGTCCCATGGCAGTTCTAACAGTATTCAGTCTGAGGTCAGAATTTCTCAATCTGTTCCTTCACGAGCAAGTCTGGGTGCAACTACACCTGTATAAACTGCCTAGGAACAAGGCGCGTCCTTAAGCACTGTCTCTTGATCCAGAATTCCATGTACCTGTTTGCACAATTTGGTCTATGGGTCTATGCCTGCTAATACTCACCCAGATTATACCCAGGCACAGTTAAAGGACAGGCACAGTCAGAGGACAGGAACCGCTTGTTCTGGTTTAAGGATGATGGGCAGCAGAGAGCTGCCACACATGATGAGAGCACCACACAGCTGCTCTCTCACTCTCCCTCCTCTACAGGACGGGGAGAAAATATGATGAAGAGAAGTTCACAGGTTGAGATAACAGGGAGATTGGTCACAGATTACCATCACAGGCAAAACAAGTTTGTCTTGGGGAAGTTGAGTTTAACTGATTATCAATTAATAACAGCATAGAGTAGTAATAATTAAAGTAAACTTAAAACACCTTCCTCCAACCTTCCCCTTCCTCCTCTACCCAAGCAGTACAGGGGAATGGGGATTGTAGTCAGTTTACAGTGCTTCTTGCCACTCCTTCATCCTCATTCTTTTCCCCTGCTCAAGCACTGAGTCCCTCTCATGTGATGCACTCCTTCCCATCCTTCAGTAATTGATCCAAAGTTAGCTTACCACAGACTTCAGTTCTTCAAGAACTGCTCAAATATGGGTTCATATCACAGGGTAACAAAGCTGGAGAAGGGTCTAGAGAACAAGTCTTATGAGCATCTAAGAAAATTAGGGTTACTTAGCTTAGAGAAATGAAATCTCAGCAGAGACCTTATTATTCTCTACAACTATCTCAAAGGAGGTTGCAATGAGGTGGGGGTCAGTCTTCTCCCAAGCAACAAGCAAGGAGACAAGAGGAAATAGTCTCAGGTTGTGCCAGGGGAGCTTTAGGTCAGATATTAGGAAAAATTTCTTTTCTGAAAGGGTTCTGAAGCATTGTAACAGGCTGTCCAGGGAAGCAGTTGAGTAATCTTCCCTGGGGGTGTTTCACAGGTGTGTAGGTATGGTGCTTAGGGATGTGGTTTAGTAGGAGACTGACAGTGTTAATGATTGGATTTGATGATATTTGATGTCTTTTCCAACCTAAAAATTCTTTGATTCTGTGGCCATACTGTGCAGTCCTTCAGGAATGGATTATTCTAGCATGGGTCCCCACAGGCTGTACCTCCTGCCAGAACCCCTGCTCCACCAATGACTCCTCTACACAGGATTTAGTTTTCTTCAGGCCATATCTACTCACCCCAGTGTGGGCTCTTTCATGGGCTGCAGGATGGATATCTCTTCTGCTGTAGTACACCATGGGCTACAAGGGGACAGATTACATCTTCATGATATCATCCACAGGATACAGGGGAACTTCTGGTCTGGAGCCCAGAGGACCTCATGCCCCTCCTTCTTCACTGACTTTGTGTCTGTGTGGTTGTTTCTCCCGCTCCACTCTCACAGCTTCTATCGCAATTTTTTCCTTTCTTAAATATGCCCCACAGAGGTGTGAGTGACTACACAATGTCAATTATTGGATTAGCTTTGGCCAATGGTGGAGCATGTTTTTGGCATATTTTTGAATCTTGCTCAACTCCCTAGTATACACAGATAATTGGAAATGCTGGATAGACATAAGGAGTGAGATCCTAGTCACCTAATATATTTAATTTCCTTTAGTTGCTGGTTTGAAACAGTCTCCCTAGTGCATGTAAGTTTCCTGTCTTGTCAAAGAAAAGTGATAGGAGTCTTTCAGGGTCATGTGTGAGGCTTTCCTTTTTTTCCATCTGGGGCACAGAACTTAGGGAAGCTGGACCCCACGCAGGTTTTTCAGTAATAGATGCAGCAAGGAGCTGTCTGATTGCATTCATGACCTACCTCTGAGCACTTTCTGACTCTTCATAAATGATTAAATATTCATCTTCACACCACTTCTGTGATTTACGGAGATAGCCTTTGTTTATAGGGGTATAACTGAGATCTGGAGAGATTAAACAGACTAGTCTCAAAGCCTAATAAAGACTGGTATTGATTTGAATGAGAGTTAGATCAGGCCATTAGTGAATTAACTTCCTGAGTGTGAACATCTGTCTAAATCTATTTTTAGTACTAATACTTTTAACACAAGCACACCCCTTAAATTTTGTATTACTATACCTTGTGGGGTGGGGTGATTTTTCTAAATGCCCTTCTGTCTTTCAAGGAAAGATATATATTTACTTCTATATTATAAAACATGTACTGGGAAGGATGTTTTGAGATATGTTTAACTGGAAAAAATTGAAACATTTAAGCAAAATCTTGTGTTTTGTCAGACAGTAATGCAACTGTAGTTGAAGTATTTATTTAATATTTTGTCATCAGTTATATAATATTTAAGCAAACTGACTAAAGTTATGAAAAATATAGCAGGAGAGTCAATTAAATTATATATGGAATAGAACTTCTGAAATATATATCTTCATCTTTCCCGTGAGTCAGATTATTTTAATATGTTAACAATAGCCCTTTTAAATTCTGAATTCATAAGTTCCTCTGAAACAGTGAAGGAGGGGAAAGGGATTTTATATTCATTTTGTAGGAAATCTGTTGCATCTTTTCTTCATTTAAATTACAGTACCTTCAAGATCTAGAGATAACTACAAAGCCCTGAAGCCAACCCAGAGGAAGAGATGACAGAATTTTGTGTATATTTTTGAGCTACAATTATACAGAAACATAATAAGAACTTCTTAGGAATTATTTTTGGGAGATACAAAGCCCAGCTTTGATGTTGTTAACATTACATGACCCAATTTAACAGCACAGTTGACAAGCATTTCAGCGACTAAGACATATGATTACTGGAAAGAATACAAAACTGAGCACTGACAGTTACTGGTTGTATGTGACTGTTCTGGGTTCAAATGCAAAAAAAAAAAAAAAAAAAAAAAAAAGAACATATTTCCATATATTTAAGAAAAAGCATTTCTGGTGGAAAACAGTTCTTATCATAGAAATATTGGAAAGATGGTATGATAGGAGGAGATAGGTGTGAAAAAAACATCAGAGTGAATAGATTCTGTCAAGTCAGAGTAAGGCTAAATAATTCATTATTTAGTATATGGCTCTGTAGATCAGAATTTCTTTATAGGGTGGAAAGACTGTTTCCTTTAGATATGATATACTCTTAGTGATTTATTTATAAATATTATACCTCATTCTAATTTCTCAGTGAAACTATCAAAGATGTTGTTATTGTTTCATCTGCAAAGTTTTAATCCGGTTAATATCAATAGTTAATTTGAATTTCAGACTGATTGCTAGTTCTAAGAAATACTTATTTACTTCACTAAGAAAATGTCAAATCTGATAAGTCTCCATTGCTCCTCAAAAACAAAGTCTGATTTTATTCTCCTGCAGCTGAAATCCTCTGGCCCAGTATTTAGGTGTTTTTAGACGTTTATAAGGGAACTAAGGGATTATGGATCATTGCTATAACAGATATGCATGGCTTTAACTTCATACTGGCATTACAGTCAGTTCTTTATCTCAAAGGCAGAATTTTTTCCACACTGCCCTATTAAGCCAAATCAGATCCACCATTGTAAAAAGTTATTTTTGAAATTTTCAAGCTGATGTTGAAATAGGTTCAAAATCAGGCAAAAGGCAAAATCAGGCAAAAACCTTCTGATCAGCTAAGCCTGAAGGAAGTTTACTTGGAAAATAATACTTCATCTAAGGATGTAAAGCTGATTTCATTCAAACATCGATACTTTATCATTATTATAATTAACTGAGAACCTGAAATAGGTGAATAACACAGTAAAGTACTGTGATTAAAGATAAAATGTAATTATGGAAAAAACTTTAAGGAGGAATAAATTTGGTAAGGTTATTGTACTGGGTTTACATAGCAAGGGCTTGGTAGCAGGGGTCTGCAGGGGTGGCCTCTGTAAGCAGAGCCCAGCAGCTGCCCCCTGTTGGATCAGAGCCAGCTCCAGCCGGCTCCAAAGGGACCTGCTGCTGGCCAGACCCAAGCCAGGGAGCGACATTGGGTGGGCCACTGGGAGAGCAAATGAGGAACCAGCCCTGCAGACCCCAAGGTGAGTGCAAAAGAAGGGCAGAAGGTTCTCCAGGTGATGGAGCAGAAATTCCCGAGGCCTGGTGGAGCAGGCTGTCACCCTGCAGCCGGTGGGTTCCACATGGAGCAGATCTCCACGCTGCAGCCCATGGAGGAGCCCCCGGTGGAGCAGGTGGATGTGGCCTGGAGGAGGCTGCAGCCCATGGAGAGCCCCCGCAGGAGCAGGCCCTGGGCCAGAGCTGCAGCCCGTGGAGAGGAGCCCACGCAGGAGCAGGGGGCCTGGGGGGAGCTGCCGCCCATGGGGGACGTGTGCTGGAGCAGTTTGCTCCTGGGGGATGGATCCTGTGGTACAGAGCCATGTGGGAGCAGTTCTTGAAGAGCTGCTGCCTGTGGGCAGCCCCTGCAGGCTCAGCTCGGGAAGGATGGCAACCCGTGGGCGGGACCCCATGTGGAGCAGGGGCAGAGAGTGACCGTGAAGGAGCAGCAGAGATGAAGTGTCAGGGACTGACCGCAGCCCCCATTCCCAGTTCCCCTGAGCTGCTTGGGGGAAGGACATGGAATAGGGTGGATGTGGCGGGGAAGGTGTTTTTATTTTCCTTTTAGGATAATGTTGAATTTGTTTTGCCCATGATGGTAACTGTAGTGTGATCTCCCTATCCTTATCTCAACCATTGAGCCTTTTCCATCATGAGGAGAGGGAGTGAGAGAGCAGATGTGGTGGAGTTCAGCTGCACCACCAGTTATTTATAGTAATCCATTTTAATAAAACTTTGGCCTCTGTCATTGGTGAAAAAAAAAACACATAACAGTACAATATCAGAAGAGTACAAATGTGTGTGTTTGGTTGGTTGGTTGGTTTGGTTGGTTGTTTTTTTAATAGAAAAAAAAAAAAAAGCTACAGACTGGTTATTTTAGAACAAGCTCAGAGTTTAACAAATAAATTGCATTGCCTTTGTTGAGTTTTATTGTATGTCATGCCTAAGACCTTGTTAGAGCATCAGGTTTTTGGAAAGTGAATATTTATGGTTACTTACTGTATTTTTTCAAGACTTGGAGAGATAGAAATGCCTTAGTTTATACAAATATACAAATATACATAAAAGAAACTTTGCTTCATCAGGAAATATCCTACATTTATTGGGCTACTTAGTAAGTCACTCTTATTGACGTCTTTTTGGTGTTTTTCTTGATGAATGTATCTTTCAATGTAGCCTATTTTACATATAATAAATAAAATGTATTACTGTTTTACTAAAGCAAAATATTTTTCATATTGTGTGAGCTTTCAACTTTGGAAAAATACATGATACAAACATATAGAGACTACATATATATAGTGTATAACTTGCTGTTAAGACTGATCAAAAGGACAATGAATCACTGACTAATAACTGATTTACTACCTTAACAGAAAATATTTAAACAACTGATGTTGTTTTGAACAGGATTAGATGACATTATAAAAGATTTTCATTCTGATTAGATTACAACTCTAAATTCAATAACTTCAGGTAACTATAATAATGAGATTAATCTGTTTTGTATACAACTTGGATGATGTACTCTATTTCTGCTTGTCATTGTTCTTTATCTCCAAGACAGGAATAATATTTTTCTCTGTTTTTTTATAAATACTTAAACAAGAGAATCTCCGTCCTTTTTTGGATGTTGAGGGAAACAAAGCGACAAGAGATGAGGAAAAGGCTGAAGTACTTAATGACTTCTTTGTCTAAGTCTTTAGCAGCAAGACCAGTTCCCTGGGTACTAAGTCGCCTGAGATGATAGATAGGGACAGGGAGCAGAATGAAGCCCTCATAATCCAAGAGGAAATGATTAGCAACCTGCTAAACCACTTAGAAGCATGCAAGTCTATGGGGACAGATAGGATCCACCTGAGGGTACTGGAGGAGCTGGCAGAATTGCTTGGCAAGATGTTTTCCATCATTTATCAGCAGCCCTGGCTATCAGGAGAGATCCCAGTAGACTGGTGGCTAGCAAATGTGATGCCCATCTATAAGAAGAGCTGGAAGGGGCCTGTCAGTCTGACCTCAGTGCCAGGGAAGCTCACAGAGCAGATTGTCTTGAGTGACATCACAAAGCAGTTACAGGACAACCAAGTGATCAGGCCCAGTCAGCATGGGTTTGTGAATGCCATGCCAGGTCCTGCTTGACTAACCTGATCTTCTACAGCAAGGTGACACACTTGGTAGATAAGGGAAAGGCTGTGGACGTGGTCTACCTAGACTTCAGTAAGGCTTTTGACACTGTTTTCCACAACATTCTCCTGGAAAAGCTGCCTGCTCAAGCCCTGGATGGGTGTGTGCTTTACTGGGTTAAAAACTGAGTGGTGGGGCCAAAAGAGTTGTGGTGAATGGAATTAAATCTAATTGGTGGTCAGTCACAAGTTGTGTCCCCCAGGGCTCAGTACTGGGGACAGTTCTCTTTAACAACTTAATCAGTGATCAGGATGAGGGGATCGAGTGCACCCTCAGTAAGTTTGCAGACAATGCTAACTTGTGTGGGAATACAAATTTACTCAAGGGCAGGAGGGCTCTGCAGAGGTATCTGGATAGGTTGGATTGATGAGCCAAAGCCAACCATATGAAGATTAACAAGGCTAAGTACTGGGTCCTGCACTTGGGGCACAACAGCCCCATGCAACGCTACAGGTTGCGGGAAGTGTGGGAGTTTTCTTCACAAGGGGGAACAGAGAGGCAGGCACTGAGCTCTTTTCTCTGGTGACCAGCGATAGGATCCAGGGGAATGGCTTGAAGATGCAACAGGGGAGGTTCAGAATGCTTATCAGGAAAAGGTTCTTCACTGAGAGGGTGGTTGAGCACTGGAACAGGTTCCCCAGGGAACTGGTCTGCCAGAATTAAAGAATTGTTTGAACAATGTTCTCAGATTTTGTGTGTGTGTGTTTTCTTTGTTATGTAGTTAATGCAGCACATTAGTTTGATGGCAGCAAACTAATGATTGAGTAGGCTATGACACTGAGACATGGGAGAGCTGGGTTCTCATCCTGGTCTAGCTTTCTGAGTGTTCTTTGGGAATCCATGCTCCTCGTAAAGCTTCATTTTCAAAATCTACATTATATTGATAAACACTAAGCTAAGTAGCTGTACTGGGTCTGGCTGGGATGTTAACTTTCCCGGCAGCAGCCCATACAGTGCCGTACTCTGCACTTGTAGCTGGAACAGCAGTGTTATCACACCAGTGTTGTGTCTACTGCTGAGCAGTGCTGGTACAGCATTGGGCCTCTCTCTAACCCTCCTAGGGGGCAGGCAAAAAGTGAGGAGAGAAACATCACCAGGGCAGCTGACCTAAACCAATCAAAGGGATATTCCATACCATATGATGTCACACTCAGCAATAAAAGGTGGAAACAGGAGGAAGAGGGGAGGGGTGGGCTCTCGTTGTGAAAATGTCAGTCCTCCTCCTGAACACTGGTTACGTGCGTTGAGGCCCTGCTTCAAGGACGTGGTCAATCATCGCTCATTTGTGGGAAGTAGAGAGTAATTTCTTTCCTCTGCACTTCCACATAGCCTTCATTTGTTTTATTTGTTTGTTTTCTTCCCTTTTCTTTATTTTCCCTTTCCCCCTCCCTTTTCCCCTTTACCTTTTTATTTCCCTTTAGTTAAATTGTTTAGTTCATAATAATCTTTCTTTAATTATTATTATTATTTCCCTTTAATAAAATTATCCTTATCTCATCCCATGAGTTGTCCTTTGTTTTACTTCTCCCCCTCCTCATCTAAGTAGGAGGAGTGAGAGAGTGGTTGTGGGGTTTAGCTGCCCAGCACAGTAAAACCACCACAGTAGCCTTTCAGATAAAGCAATTGAATTAAAGAATAAAATGTATTAAGTGATTTATATATATATTTTTTAGTTTGTCAGAAGAACTGGAAACAATCTTTACTTTCTCATTAGTCTCACCCTGGAATAACATATTCATTATTTACAGTGTTATCATTTGAATACATTAATTCTTGAGATAAGGCAAGGAGAGATACTGCTGGATTTTCTAACCACAGCTTTGCTACAGAGCATACCTCATTTATATGGTGGATATGTTTTATTGATTAAAATATGTTTAAAAATGCATTACATTGGGTTTATATAATGAGAAAATTAAGCATGTCTTTTTAGTAGAATTACTCCTGTTTCTGAATGATAGGGATGACTACAAAGCTGTAATATAAACTGCTCTGCAAGGTTTTAGGTAAAGGTTAAGTACACATTGGCAATTTGGTATTACGGCAGCGTTCTGGAAAATATTTCAGTACATAGACTTAAAGCAGCAGTGGAAGCCTCAGCCACTAGGGACTGGGCTCTCTGGAGGCATCATTCCTCCATCTTAAGAGCCCACAAGTGTGGGCAGCTGTACAAAATTGTTTTCTCAGTCTGTCCTATCCTGCACAGCACCGTGTATATAACCATTGGGAAGCATAGCTTTGCATGCAGTTTGCAATGAGTTTACATGGCTTTAGAAAGCAATCCTCCTCCAGCCTGAGAGGATATTGCCCTAGTTCTTTGGCATCCATTGATTGGTCAGTTGATACAGTCATAAGAAGGTAGACATTTTCCCAGTATTTATATTAAACTTCTAGGATATACTGTGTATGTTTTTCTTTACCAAATGATAAACTACGCATATTTTACTTCTTTAAGAACTTATTTCAGTCCTCATTTTTTGTAGATATCATTGTGCTCTAGTTAAAATAATAGAAAATAATAGATAAATATTTTTTAAAAAACTGTTATTTCAAAATTGATGAGCGTCATAAATATATTATGCTTTTTATGATGGATGTATTTTATGATGTGATAGGCAGTGCTTTAAAATCTGTGGAAAAATGTTCTTTAAAATATAAATTTATAACTGAAATGCTGACCCTGTTTCTTTTGGACAATTGTGCCTAAGAATATATGTTAGCAATTGAATGCTCTAGATTGTTTGCATAAGTTTTGTCATAGTCTGGATATTTTAATTCAAAATTCTTCTGATCAGGCCATCTTACCTGCTTGCAATTGCTCAATTTGTAAATGGGTAGGAAAGCAATCAGATATTATCCTTGAAAGAAATGCAGCTGTTGCTTATAGAGAAACTGAAGTTAGGAAAAAGTTGCCTTTTAATGCTGTTATCTGAAGGGAAATAAAGTATAACATTCTTATGTCAGCTGCGCAGCTTTCTGTAGACATCCACTTGTGGCTGTTGTAGAATCCACAGCAGAAATCCAATTTTTGTACTATTTTTCTTGATTATGAGTTATACACACGGCAGATTGTTAGGTCAGTTTTGACCTTGATACTATGAATATACCAGGTATCCCTATGGTGGCTCTGACTAGATCAAGTAAAGCAAATTAAACTCAGACCTGGCAGGGAAGAGAGCCAAGGACTATGGGAATGTGCAAGACATATTTAGGGGTAAACACCAAAAGTAGTAAGAGATGAAATCAGGGTGAATTAGGAACAAATGTTGGAAAATAGAGGGAGAATATGGTAAAGGAGACTAGGTGGTGTGTAAACAGAGCACTTGTCAATATGCTTGTGTGTGAGTGAGACTTATACTTGACCGCTGCTATCTATCCTACACTGCAATCCTTTATGTAAGTGTCTCCTGTGTGGGTGCACTCTCTATTCTGAGTTTGTGTGTAATCACAGGCAAAAGTGAAGCAAGAATAACAAGAGAGTATGGTAAGAGGTTTTGAGTACCAGCAACCAGAGTGAGAAACCATGAGACCAAGGGGCTTGGAGGTCTGGGAAATCGGGATAGATCAAGTGTCTGAAACCTGTTACAAAGCATCCCTTAGTATGTATCTGTTTTTTAACTGTAGTGAAGTCAGTCCTCATCAGCCACAGGGGAAGAAGAGGATCAGGACATCTCTGATGCTCAATATTTATGTGAGTGATTTGTATTCTGTGTGTGTCAGTGAAGGCACCGCTTCATTCTGTCCATCTTGAACTGCACGGTTGGCTGCGTTAGTACTGTGTTGGCATGTGTGTGTGTGTCTGTATGCCTGGCTTCTGGGCACACCGGGGACATAGCACTAGGGCAGCCTCACCTGTGCGGTGCTGGGACTGGAGAATTTCCCTAGGTCCTGAAGCCCACTACTTTCATAAAGTCTTATATGGTTCAGTTGGCCCTTAGAAGCTTACAGACACTCAGCTAACCAAAAAGGGTAGATAATATTAGTTGGTCAGATAATCCTCTATCACCAGCTTTATAGAGAGAGATCCTAATATCATTAAGTCATATAATTACTAATTTACAGGCAGTACATGCAACCATTTCTGCTCTGATATCCTTGGCAGCTCTTTCCAACTTCTGTGTATCCTGGCATGTCAGTACAGGGCCTTCTGTACAAGAGTCACTATCAGCATGTTTCTACTGTGCTGCTATTAGTGTCTGTATGTGTTAGTTTTAAGAAGGTCTTCTTCCCTAAACAGTCTTATGCATAATTGTCGGGTAGAGTGATATCTAATACGAGCTTTATTAACTGAAGCCTTCTCTCTAATGGATTTAACTGTTTTTTTTTTTTTTTTTTTTTTTTTCACTGAAGTATTTATTTATATGTATAATAGATATTAAATATGTAATTTAATTTGAAATTAGTAGAAGAATCCACTTTTTTCAGTAACTGTCTCTGCCTTGTATAAAAAGGTGTGATTTTGGTTTTAAATTATTCCAGTGAGAGGATACTTATACTCTACCTTACATGAGGCATAGTTTACCTAAATGGAAATAGTGATATGGTCACTGTCCTTCGTTAGGCTGCATATTGTCATGAATCTTAGGAACACAATAATTTACCATTAAATATGCAATTGAACTTGGTTAATGATTTGAAATTTGTTTGAATATGCAGAAATACACAGAGATAATATGTTCACATAACTTCCTGAGGAAAGCAGGATAAAATGGATTCACGAGACATTCTCATTTCTATGTCATCCCATTTATTCACTTCTTGCCAACAGAATCAACTGTTAGGCATATGGCTGAAACAGCTTTTGCAGAATAGCTTCAAGTTATTTTGTCTTTCATGTTCCCCCCATAAGAGGCATGTCTGCTACTTCACATTGGCATAATCCCTTTGGCATATATTGGCATATATTCACATAATCCCTTGTCTGCTACTTCACATTTCCACAAGGAAGACATTTCACACCACGCTCGGAAAGCTTTCAAGATTTACTTTTTTTTATTATTATTATTTATTTATCCATGATTTTTTTTCCTGAATTCATAGGTTGACTTTAAACATTTCAATCAAACTCTTTAGCTGTTAATACTAAAATTCCAGTACTGTGATAAAAGTAATCTTACTTCCTAAAATCATGAGTTCCCACTGAAGTCAGTGGAAACTCTTGTTGCTTACTGCTTCTAAAAAAACCTACCACTTTAATACAAGTGTTTAAATTAGGATCATACAATGTTGAGGAAACTTACAAATGATTAGACAGAAAACTATTAGAAAAATTACTTGTTTTGTAGGTCTCAACAGAAAGGAAAAAAAAAAAAAAAAGGACTCTATTTAAATAAATTCCATATGGAATTTTACTATCCTAAATAGATTTTAAATCTTCCAAATTTTGTCCTCGTCTACACATTTCTGAGAGGATTCTGTAATTTCTCAGCTGCTGTATTTGGGATTAGTGGCGTAACCACTAATTATAACCATGTAACTACAAATGACCACTAACCACTAAAAATTTAATTTATTTTATTATATTAAAATTAATAAAGAAATTTTAAAATATGGTTAAAGCTTTATTATAGAAGATACCTTGATCCTATTGAAGTAAATCGGAGCCAATCTGGGAATGCTTTCTGAAGCATTCAGAAGTTTGTAGGGGTTATTGTTCCTACTTCCTGTGCCTTGTTTAGGCAGCACTGTTTAAATACAACGGTTCTGGGCTTGTGCAGAAAAGTTAGATAATATATTAGAGAGTTTTTACAAGGTTCATTAGCTGTAGGACTCAAGTTTGAAACAGGTGAATAGTAGAAATGCAGATAAAACTAGATGCAGAGGTAAAAAGAAAGGACGGAATTTTAAGCATGTTATTGGGCACGCTGGTTGTGCTCAAATCCTTTTTTCTTCTTTATATGTTTACGACTTATACCACTTCCAGTTGTTTCTTTAAGGATGGATTTGGTGGTCTTTATCACAGAGAACAAATTATTCAAAAGCATGTTAATTTTTAAAGGATGTTTTGTCTCAGCAGTAGTATTGCAGTTTGGCCCACCAACAGCAATTAAAAACCCACTCCTTAGATTTGCAAAATTGTCTTTCAGTACTAATGTATTTTCCATCCAGACTTACCACAGTTCACAAATTGTTAACTTCATTAACAAAACAGCCAAGAAGTGAACGTGGACAGAATTTAAACAACCCTTATCCTTCCTTGAACTGTTTAGGCATGAAGTTTTAGTGACATGGGATGTTTGTATTACTAACAGATAGTCTGTGACAGAAACTTCATTTTCAAAGGTTGTTAGAAGGAGAATTTCCACATACAGTCAATTTATATAATTTATTATTATTATTATTGTGAAAAATAAAAAATATACTAAAAAAACTCTCTGGCAAATAGATTTGTTAAAGTAATTTACTATTCTATGATGTTCAACAGCTGTCTCACATAAAACATTATTCATCCTAGTTGCAGAAGAATAACCATGGGATGTTGTTCAATCAAGAAAGGTCATTCTCACCCTTCAGGAATGAGTTCTGTTAAATTGCTAGTGGTAGTAAGTGTCCCTAAATGAAACTTCTCTATCCGCCTTAAGATATTTTTTTAATCTGTTAAATATTATATTTTTCAAATGGCTGGATTTTAATTTTAATAAAATCTGAAATACTCTCAGTAACAGTGCAATGTTATTCTGGGGAAGAGGAGGTGGGGGAGGGAGGGGAGAATGGAAGAGAGGGTGGGGAAGATGGGGAAGGAGGGGAGAGGAGAGAGAGAATTAAATTTGCTAGACATAAAATTCATGCATAAAATTATTAAGAAAAAAAAAAACACAATACTGTTCTACATGTATGTGTATGTACAAATGCTATATACAGATCATTCTGTATTCACAGAGTATTACCTATCCTTACCTGTCATGCTAATGTTAATGTGTTTATTCTCATTCTTAAGAGGTACTGTTTAAAATAAAATTTCATTTTGCCAGAAACAAATCACATTTTAGTAGTAGTATCTCTCAGAATGTTATGAGAGAAGCCATGCAAGTGTGGCCTGATTGTTATGGTATATTTACAGTGGAATAGCTGAGAGAACAAACCATACCACTCAGTGACATAAAATCTAACATTTATGGGTATAAATATGGGAAGATAGTGATTTCTAGTCGAAGATCTTCTAAAATACATTTCTGAAAGCTGTTGGATGTTTGTGGATGTGTACCCACTGAGAATATTGTTTTATTGTTTTTAAACTTACATTGTCATTATAAAACTTAATTTGCCTTAATAATCCAAAGCAACCCCAGGCCAATCTCATTGACCTTCTCCATATTTAAAACCAATTAGCAGTTGTTACCTAGGTTTCTCTGCCCTTGTTGCCTCCTGTTCCAAACACGTTACAAAGAAGTAAAATTTTTAAGAGTTCTCCTGGGCTTCACAGTTTCCTTCCTGAGTGCAAATAATTATTGTGGAGCAGAGGTAGTCCAGATCTTTTGGACATATCTGCACAATAACAATTACTTGTGCTGCTTTGTTCTTCCAGGGTTAAGTACAGTTGGACAGACTGGGTCCAGGTCTCATTTATTCTGAATGGTGCTTTTGGGTAGGCTTTGCTCTGTATGTTAGAAGTTCCCATGTTGGCTGCTCATGGCAGAAGTGCTCCACTCTAATTCCTGGGTGAGAGAGGAGATTAGTCTTTACACATGAGGTGTTGCAAAATAAAGTGTGCTTGTGATTGCAAATGTGATTATAATTTCCTGTATTTTTTATTCTGTGTATCAGTAGCTGTATAAGCATGATCATGACTCAGAGAGAAATTCAGAAAGAAATTAACATTTTTATAAGTCCTTGAAGAGGCCTAGTTGATTTAGGCTCTGAGCATTTTAAAAACAGATTATCATTGATTTATTCTGTTTAGCTCAAAACATAAATAGATAAATTGAGGTGCCAGTACCCATCTGTTGCTTAAGAGCCTCTTGGCTCAAATATAATTTGAGTTTATTTCCCTCTTATAGTTCCCTCCTTAGATCAAGGTGCTTAATTTCTAATACAGTGTTTGTGTGGAAGTCTGCATGCCCTTCCCAGAGTTTAGTTCTCTAATGGCTTAACTAAAATCAGACTCATTCTATTTGTTTTATTTGGATCAGTAAGAATCATGTTCTTTAATGGAACTTTATGTTCTCCAAACAATTTGCAGTCAAATGAGTAGAGCACTCATCTCAGAAGCAAGGAATGTGTCCTTAAGCATGCTAAGGCTAAAGTTGGAGTTCAGTGTTGAACTTCCTAGTTAAGTATTCGGGATAATTGCGAAATGTTGTTTCAGCAGCTCCTCCTACAGCTATTGTGGCTTGGAAGCATTGAAACCTTCTGAAGATAGATTACTTTAGATGTGTGCTCAGTATGTAATATTTTTGAGTCACTCTTCATAGTCGTTAATCACTCTTCATCAGTTATCTTTTCCATATGTCATATAAGAAGTGTTAGGTATCTAAACTGTATGTTCTGAACCACAGTCCTGGGGCTAGGTATCTATATTTTAAAACACTGCCTTGTCTTCATTGGTAATGTCTAAGTGGAGTTTCTGTATCTCATGTGTATACTTATGTCAAACATTTAGTCACCAATTAAAGCTGTAAAAATCCAACTCAGTCTCTGCTGAAATCCAAAAGGTCCTATGAACTACGATGTTTAGCAGTGATCGGATTATGCAAGTTCAGAAAACTCTTGTTAGATCTTTTGGGGATCTGTATACTGGAAACAAAATCAATTGGAAATGTTGTTGCTTAATATTTCAAAAGTGGTTTCTAAAACCTACTTCAAAAGCTTAATCCCTAAATGATTGCAACAAAAATCACATCTAAGTGTGAATTTAGTTCATTTCATGAATTACTAATAGACATCCATCTGAAGCACTGGGCACCTTTACAACAAATTACAAATTGTATTACCAGTCTAACAAACAGAGGCAATAAATATATTCCAAGAGTTTCCTGAAAAAGTAATCATATACATTGCCCACCATTGCAAGCTTACTATTTTTCTAAAAGACAAAAATGTCATACATTGCAGAATGTATTAGTAACATTTAATTTCTGTAAGACACACTACAAAAGCTTACTACTCTTTACTTGTGTACATGGAGCTTTGATTTTCATGGAATCTTTTGAGCATGTAATTGGTAGAGTTCAATGATTCACAGCTTTCTAATTCAGCTGATATTCTGGCTAGTTATTAGCCAGCTGCTCTTTATTGAAGCAGATGTTATGAACCATGCATAAAATTGTCAAGGTTACAGTCAGTACAACTAAAGCTCTATCCTTCTCTTGTCAGGCTTTGTAATAAAACATCTAATGACATCATCAGGAAAATCAGCTTCAGAAACTTGGTATTGCTCAAGTTCACCCCCCATTATTTTGTGCTCTTCTTGAATCTTTTCTTTCACCTTCTCTTTATGGCCAACTTTCTTCAATCTTTAATTTCATTTTTAGTAAAGTTTGTATTTTGTTGTCACATCCTCAGGTTCTAGCCTTCTTTCATGCTGATTTCTGCACTTTAAAACGTCCTTCAGTTAGTATTTTTCAGCTCTTCACTTGTGCTTCTTTTACTTCCTCTGACATAAAACTGAATAATCTGTAGGGGCTACCTTTTTCTTCTTTCTACAATGATTGTTCTGCATATCTCAAAAGCAATAATAGGACAGCCACAGAATACTAGTTCAGTATAATGGACCTACTCACAGCCAGATATTGCTGCCTCTTTGGGGCAAGAAATGGGTTTGTCTAGTATTTTTTCTTCATTGTAAATCACAATGTGTGACTGTACATCTCCTGTACAGAAAGTGACTGGGATGGAAAAAGTACAAAGTGTTATTTCACTAAAATCTGAGATTATCACTTCAATATTTGCATCATTACTTATATTTTCTAATACTTACTATAAAATATAATGTGAAGAATGACAATGCATGAGACAGGTAGCAAGAGTTGAGTTTAAGAATTGTAGCATTAAAAATTTAAGCCAAGTATATTATACCTGCATTTTTTTCTTTAAACAGTTGTTATTCTTTCTAGATTTTTATAACTTGCCAGTAGAGTAGTACAGTATCTGTTTGAATAATTAAGTGGGAAAAAAAAAGTATTTATCTAGGGTTTGCCTAATCATAGCTCTATATGATCTACATCTACTAATATAGTTGCTGCCTAAAGACTGCAAATAGTCATTATATAACCACCCATTATAACCACCACATTAATTTCAGCTGAAATAACTAAGTTTTGAGTTTGACTCTGCAGTCTGTTTTTCATACAGAAAATATTTGAGAAATATATTACATACATTTGTCATTAGTCTATTAAGTACCTTTACAGCACAGTAATTTATTGATATTCTTAGCAATTCTGGTTGTTGTTATTATAACTACTATTTTATTTATGTAATTAATTTTACCTCTAGGTAATTTGACAAAACCCAGATAGTTTCCTTGCATACAAAGACTTGCTTCTTTTTCCTTACTAATATTTTCAATAGGCAATTATCCACATATCTATCTCATCATTTATACATAACTAGGCATGATCAGGGCATACAGTAATTGCATTCAGGTGTGCTATTGTGATTACTCTTTTCCATATGTAATTTAGGAAGTCACAAAATGAATATATGCTGCTTTTAATGACACTGCTAAGCATTCTTATACAGGCATAGTACAAAAATGATCTAGCTTCTGAAGTCACAGACAAATGAGACAGAATAAGGATGACCTCTTTGTAGCAGATCATTTTGATGTTTTGTATGCAAAAGGAAGTCAAAATATATTTTAAATTAAACCCTGACGAAATCATAAATTTATTCTCCAACATCTATATGATAATTCGGTATGAGACAATGTAAAGTCAGATACTGTTCTCAGGTGAAGTAAAGGTAAAAACTTGACAGTTAATGAATCTGATTTCAAGCATAGAAATTACATGTAAAATGCTTGGTGGAAAACAAAACAAATGTTTTGGTTTTTGGCTTTAAATCATAAGAAGGAGCAAGAGTACCTTTGTATATGGAGAGGCTAATGGAAGCTAAAATTTACAGAAGTGATTTCAAATAAGAAAAATATTGAGATGTTGCTTCCTTTGGGACAGAAACATTAATGTGTCTCTGTAAAAGTTCCTGAAGAAAACTGTAGTACAACTGTTGCTAGTGGTCATTAAAAATGACTTAACAGCAACAAATTCTGAAGCCAAATACAGTGTTGCTCTTCCACAACCTGCAACAAGTATTGAAAGAAAATATATATTGTTATATTTTACCTAAGTATTGATTATGCTTTCTATGCACTAGAGGTAATTATAAAAGTATAAATGATTTGAAATACACTGTTTATCTTGAAATCCTGTAGATAAATTTTTAAGTGGCAGTTAAAAAAAAACAGTTACACAACTTATTTTTGAAAGGTTCTGTTTGCCAAACAACTACTTTGGCAATTGTTATGAAATTTGGACCATTTGAAAAAGGAAACATAAAAAGGTTATTTAGATAAGTTACAACTTGCTATTTGTCTTTTAGTACTCTAAACAAAAACATGCAAACAACATTTTCCTGTTGCTTAAAAGTAATGTGAAAGTATTAATATGAAAATAACCACAAGCAAAGAATATAACTGTTTAAAATAATTAAACTGGAAATAAGTGTTATTTTCTAGCTTTTTAAGCTATAATAACAATATGTCATTGTAGACCTCACTGACATCTGTGCACATAGAGCCATTTTCATTGTTAACGTCCCTATTCTGTTCTTCCATACTGAAAGCAATTATGCATGTTATACCCTCAAAAGTACATTAGTGCTTCCTACTTTTTTGAAGTACAGTGCAGTAAATCACTATATCCTTAATTTCTCTTTATTGCAGAATGTTAAACAGTTCTATATACATTTTCCCTACACACTGATCAAAAATGAACTTCACAGAACATTTATTCTGTTTACCAGATGGCCAGTTGCATCCATCTATGAAAGACATGGACTCCTTTATCTGGAAAAGTTTTCCTGAGTAGTTTTAAACTCTAATAGCTGCATCTGTGTTGTTGTTGTTGTTATGGTTTCATTTGGTTTTCCATCTAGAACAATAGAGGAAAGATGCACATTTATGTTGAATTTGTAAAACTTGAATATGCATTGAAATCTACAGGTTTGAACAGACCCCAGTACAGCTTACAGTTATTTTGATTATTACGAATAAAAGATATGTATGAAATAATTATGATTAATTTGATTTATTTACTTTACAAGTTCAACATAGCATTTTACTGTATATCAACATACTGCTATCAAGCAGCAGAAGGTGTGGTTTAAGCCCAGCAGGCAGCCAAGTACCACACAGCTGCTCACTGACTCTCCCCAGATGGGATGGGGGAGAGAATCAGAAAGATAACAGTACATCAAATCATTCACTGAAAAAAAGATAGTTTGCTAGGTAAAGCAAAAGCTGCACATGTGCAAGTAAAGTAAAACAAGGATTTCATTCACTACTTCCCATTGGCAGACAGGTGTTCAGCCACTTCCAGGAAAGCAGGGCTCAATATGTATAATGCTTTCTAGGGAAGACAAATGCTGTCACAAATGTCCCTTCCTTCCTCCTTCTGTACCCCAGCTTTTATTTTTCAGCATGATGTCACAGGGTATGGAACACCCCTTCGGCCAGCCTAGGCCAGCTGTCCTGGCTGTGCACCCTCCCATCTCCTGGTGCACCCCCAGCCTCCTTGCAGAGCAGCATGAGGAGCAGAACAGTCCTTGGCTCTGTGTGAGCACTTCTCTGCAACAACTAAAACATCAGTATCTTATCAACACCATTTTCATCAAAAAATCCAAAATGTGGAATCATATGAACCTCTACAATTAACTCTACCCCAGCCAAAACCATGGCAAGCTGTTCCAGACTAAGTCCCAGAACATTGCAAACTCCAGAAGGAGAATCAGTGGTGATATAAACTGTCTGAGAGACACCTGGGAAGATTTTCTGATTAAGATTCAGCCTGACTGAAAATACATAACAGAAGAATAGTATTTTCTGGTCAAGATAAAGGGACTTCTATAAACGAAGACCCTAATGCTCCAAAATTTGTTCCTGCAGTCTCTCTAGAGAGTCTCTCTCTTGAAGGCACTCCTCTCCCCAGTTCCCAGTCTGAGACATTGTGGAAACTATCCTCACTGGAATCCCACTAAATTGTTATTGCATGTTGCGGTGAAAGGCAAGAAGGACATTGTGTGTCAAGGTCTGCTTGTGAGATAAGTGTGTTTTCTAGATTTTTGTAAGAAATGTAACTTTGAGAGCTTTGTTTAACAAATTCAAGACACACATATTATGCTTAAGGTGATATGCTCTTATTCTGTAGATTCCTGGAGCCGCTGGCATTTCTCTTCTGTAGGAGCTTATCCAGATCCAGGAATGACAGTCTACAGATAATGTAGATAGCATCAAGTGAGAAGGAGTTGGATTCGATGATCCTTGTAGGTCCCTTCCAACTCAGAGTATTCTCTATTCTATGACCTCAGGAAATAAAAGATCATGGGAGAGATCTGCAAGTTGGAATTGTTTTCTTGAAAGGGTAGGTTTATGAGAGGTCTTTCTAAGCATGTCTGACTCCAGTGCTTGGAGCATACTACTTCCTTGATGGAATCTGCCTCATAGGAGCAGAATTGTGGAAAGGGAAAAAAGTAAGGGAATGGAAAATATATGTAGTTATGTTCACTGGTGAATGAAGAAGCAGTTCTGGTTGTGTGAGCATAGGTGTTAAAAGTGTATGTAAGCAGATGATTTTCTGAACCTTTCTCCCATCCTGTGAACCAGGGACACCACCTGAAGCTGCAGAAAGGGCCACCCACATCTATAGACAGCCATCACATATGGAAAACCTCTTACCAGGTATCCCTCCAGCTTATGGGACACTAATCCTGAATCAGATCCAGGACACATTCTATTTTGCAATGAGAAAAGAAGAATATTTGACTGTGTCTTGGCAGGAAAACAAAAAAAGGATGAAATTCCAGGAATCCCATATGTCCATGGATAAGGAGGGTAATACAGGCAAGATCAACCACAGTTTATATGGACACTTTATCACTTTACTTTCGTAGAGTGATAGGAGTAGAGAGACGTAGAAAAGTCCTTGGCTCTTTGGAAGCACTGCTCTTCAAAAAGTAAAAACATTAGTGCATCACCGGTATTTTCATGAAAAATCCAAGACAAAGAATTATGTGAGCCTCAACAAAGAAAATTAAATCTATCCCAAACAAAACCTTGGCACAAGGCCAAGTGTATGCAATTGGAGAGCAAATGTGTGTATGGCTTCATGTTCCTATGTACACTTTCTGCATTATGAGACTATCTTCAAATCTTAATATATGCACAGTGAACCGTAAGTGTTTTGCCCATTGTTCATTATAAAAAGTTAAATGACAAAGATGCATTAAATTTGCAAATTTTAATGCAAAGATTGCATTAAATAGCGTGTGGTGACAATTATCAAGTAAACTGTTGCTTTTATGAGAAGTATCATAATTAATTTGTTGTCAGTTATTTAAGCATTAAATAAGGCTTTCCTAATTTTTTCAAAACTTCATTTTCATTGATTTTCTGTTATTAAGTACCTGTTAAAATCTTTGTCGTGCACAACAGTACTATAGTTAGGATATTTTAGATGATATTGCTGGGATATTAATCAACAACATTTAGCAAAAAAAGGCAGCAGAAAAGTTTTCAATGATTTATAGAACATTCCCTTTTAGTTTTTTTTTCTCTCTTTTTGTTCGTGAAAAGTAGATCTCATTACATGAAGTATTCATAATTGCTGAAAAGAATAATCAATCAGTTTAATTACTTTAATCTAAATTAATGTACATATTAATTCTCTTTTTGAATAGAAAAAAAAAATCTTAGCTGAACACTTGCATCTAGATATTTTTTAAAAGTATTTTATTTTCAGGTGAAAAAATGCAAATAATATATATCATTTCTTCTAACTATAGGCACTTTTGCCTTCCTTGAACTGCTGGAGTTTATTCAGTGCATAAGTTAAGGCCAATGTTATGCATCTGCAATGCAAAACTGTTAATGCTATCATGTAGCCTGCTCTTCTACTTATCATTACTTATGTCCTAAGTCTTATCTCAATGTTTTTAAATTAAAAAATGTTTTTCTATTAGATGAGCTATAATTTAAAGGATAATAATAATAATAATAATAAAGATTCTGAGGGTTCATCATTGTTGAAGATCCTGTGGCACCTTTTGATGCTTTACTGAATCTACTCTGTTTCACACTGTTGTGGGTTAACCCTAGTAGGTAGCTAAGCACCACAAAGCTGCTCACTCACTTTTCCTCCTACTTTATGTGGGATGGGGGAAGAATAAAAGCAAGAAAGCTAAAGTCAAGATAAAAATCATTTAATAAGTGAAGATGTGGAAGAAGAGAGAAAACAAAACAAAAAATAAAATAAGCAATGCAAAGGCAATCAATCACCACCTTCCAAGTGTAGACCAGTGTCCAACCAGTTCCTTAACCTATCCAGCCCCTGCTCCACTTCATTTTACTGTTGAGAATGATATTCTTTAGCATGGATTATCTCTAGTGAGTTCAGGTCATCTGCTTCGTTGTGTTCCTTCCCAGCCTCTTATACACTCTTGAATCTATTCAATGGCAGGGCAATGTGAGCAACAAAGTTGCTTGGTGCCATGCAAACACTGCTCAGCCAGTACTAAAACATCGGTATACTGTCAGCATTGTTTTGGTTACAAATCTAAAACACAACACCATAAGAGCTGTTAATGAAGAAAATTAATTCCATCCCAGCTAGACCCAGTACCCAGTATGGATATATTTTAAATAAGTATGTAAATCTGCTTTCAGTATCATTATGACAATTTATGCTGAAGGATTTTGCCTGATCAGGACCTGTAAGATTCAAGCATTAGTTATTCACCAGCAAGAGGATAGGCTACTGCATTTTCTGCAAATATAAGGTGATACTTGACAATCTTTCTTTGACAGCCTGCCCTCCCAACCCTCCTTATTGCCCGGCCCCCCTTCACCCCTCCCCCCAAAACAAAAAACAAAACAAAACAAAAAAAAAAAAAAAAAAAAAAAACACAAAGAAAATAATCTTCTACATCTTAATTTTTACATTCCTGTAAATGGTAATGCCCCAGGGCCAGATCAGGTCCTGTGTTTTTAATTCACAATTGCATTTGATCAACCTGACCTGAGGGTGAAAGTTTTTGTTTGTTTGTTTTTGTTTTGTGTGTTTTGTGGCTTAATAATACAAAAGGCTGAACACCATGGAAGCAAGTATCAAAAGTTAATTCATCCTGGCTGAGCAGCAGGCATTTTCTGTGGACGTCAACAGAAGTCCATTATTTATTCATGCTTAACATTGTTATTGAGTATCAACCAAATGGAACTCGCTTCTTGATACAAAACAGTAAAGGGACAGAATTTCACCTACACAAGATGACTGTAGAAATAGAACAGACATTGACCCAATCCTGTGCTATCACAGATCTCTGATAAGACAATCCTTTTCATAAACTTACCATCTATTAAGATCCATGTTAAAACCAATTTTCTGATCAATATTACACTGAATAGGAATCCATCCTAGAACAAGCTATCTTTACCAATTAAGGTCATTTTCACACAGATATAATTCTTGTTTTATAAATGAAGTCATTGGCCTTGAATTTAAATATTTTTCCATCTTTTTTAGGTTTACACTGATGTGTTCATCAACACTTGTCAAATTCACCCTTTCCTTTTACTAGTCTAGAAAACAACAAAGACAAAAATCATTAGATAATCCTGGGCTGCATAAAAAGAAACATGACCAGCAGGTCAAAGAAGGCGACTCTCCCCCTCTATTCTGCTCTCATGAGACCTCACTGGGAGCACTGCATTCAGCTCTGGGGCCTCCAGCAGATGTGTGTCTATATATCTTCTCTCGTAGGCATGTATCTCAGTCAAGCTGTGGAAAGCATTCACAGGAATTAATGTATTTCTGATTTGCTGTGTGAAGCACTTACCAAAACTAGCTACAGCTGTGAACGATGTTATCACTAGGCAAATAATTCAAGGAAGAAAGTGGCCACATAAAAAAGACATATAGTGCACAGTATAAAAATTTAGCTCTCCTACAGCAAAGTTTGACTTAAATAATCTACTTCATTCTATATAAACTCATTGGTTTTTCTTCCAAAACTAGTATATATTCAGGGTGTTGATCCTAATTTATAAAGAACTTACTTTTGCATTGTTCTAGCTCTTTTAGAGACTAAGTTTTTGGAGATCACATTAAAGGTGTCACAGAAAAAAGCTAAATAAAATAAAATAAAGTTTGTGAACTTTCTACTGTAAACCTTCCAAATCAGTAGCTGACATAGCTCTGTATGCAAGAAACATGATCTGTCATTACGTGACAGATGAATCAATTAAGTTATCTTCTTGATAAAACTATTACTGATAATTATATGTAAAGAAAGATTCAGGAAAATATTACAATACAGTAACATTAACAGAGAGTAAAAATAAATAAGATAAGTCTATTATTTTGATGTTTATATTTTACATTAATACATGGACAACAAAGATGACTGCAATACAACACTTTATTGATAACCGTGATTTCCAATTAAAAATTATCAATCTACTTTCTTCTATTTTCAATTTCAATATTTTGTACCTGAAGAAAGTTAAATATTAACATTCAAGGAACATATGTCATCTTGAATATCATCTATTACAGCAAAATACACATAATGATTCAAATTACAAAAGATCCTCTGTATGCTTCTAAACTGCCATTCTCTCCCAAACAATCATAACAGAAAAGGGGATATCAATCTTCAACAAATGGTTATTTCTTTAGTTAGAAAAACAGCTGTGAATCAACAGACTTTTAGACTACAATATTCTCACTGCATATTGTGTATCACATAAAATTATAATGAAAGTCTTGTTTTAAATAGTGCACATTAGGAGTAATCACTATAGTTAATAATATATCAATATATGTTAAGTAATCAATAAGCTATTTAATCAATGGTTAAATCCATGTATTATGCCTGGCATTTGAATGTCAGTATTATAGAATCATTTAGGTTGAAAAAAACTCTAAGTTCAAGTCCAGCTGTTAAGCTAACACTGCCAAGTCCACCATTAAACCACATACTTACGCACCATTATCTACCTGTCTTTTGAATACCTTCAGGGATGGTGACTTAACTTCTTCCCTGGGCAGCCTGTTCCAATACTTCACAGGCCTTTAAATGAAGAATTTTTTTCTAATAGTCTGACCTAAACCTCCCCTGGCACAACCTGAGACCTTTTTCTCTTGTCCTATTTCTTGTTGCTTGGGAGAAGAGACTTACCCTCACCTCACTACAACCTCCTTAGAACTAATTATACAGAGTGATAAGGTCTCCCCTGAACCTTCTTTTCACCAGGTTCCCAGTTCCCCCAATCCCAGTTCCCTCAGCTACACTACATAAGACTTATTCTCTAGACCCTTCACCAGCTTAATTGCCCTTCTTTGGACATACTTCAGCACCTCAGTGTCTTTCTTGTAATGAGGGGCCCAAAACTTAACACAGTATTCAAGATGTGGCCTCAACAGGGCTGAGTACAGAGGGTCTGCTACTTCCCTAGCTGTGCTGGCCACACTTTCTGATACAAGCCAGGGTGCTGTTGGCCTTCTTGGCCACTTGAGCACACTATTAGCTCATAGTCAGCAAGCTATTGACTAATAGCCCCATGTCCCTTTCTGCTGGGCAGCTTTCCAGCCACTCTTAGAATCATAGAATCATAGAATATATGAGTTGGAAGGGACCCACAAGGATCATTGAGTCCAAGGATCATCCTTGGCTCAGCATAAGCACTGGTCTCCAACAACTAAAACATCAGTGTGTTATCAGCATTATTTTTCTTCTAAATCCAAAACATGGCATGCACCAGCCACTCTGAAGAAAAGTAGCTCTAACCCAGCCAAAACCAGGACACAAGCAAGACAAAGCCCTGGAGAGAAGAAGGGCTCAAGAAAGCTGGTTAATATTCAAGGGGTACCTCCTCCAACCTCAGACGTAATGCATGCTAACAAAGAAGTCAGGCAAAAATGCCAGGAGACCTGCATGGATAAATAAATTGTTCCTGGCAAAGCCCAAACACAAAAAGAAAGCCTGCATGTGGTGGTTTTACCGTGCTGGGCAGCTAAACCCCACAACCACTCTCTCACTCCCCCTCCTTTAGATAAGGAGGGGGAGAAGTAAAGCAAAGAACAACTCACAGGTTGAGATAAGAATAATTTAATTAAAGGGAAATAATAATAATAATTAAAGAAAGATTATTATGAACTAAACAATTTAACTAAAGGGAAATAAAAAGGTAAAGGGGAAAAGGGAGGGGGAAAGGGAAAATAAAGAAAAGGGAGGAAAACAAACAAATAAAACAAATGAAGGCTATGTGGAAGTGCAGAGGAAAGAAATTACTCTCTACTTCCCACAAATGAGCGATGATTGACCACGTCCTTGAAGCAGGGCCTCAACGCACGTAACCAGTGTTCAGGAGGAGGACTGACGTTTTCACAACGAGAGCCCACCCCTCCCCTCTTCCTCCTGTTTCCACCTTTTATTGCTGAGTGTGACATCACATGGTATGGAATATCCCTTTGATTGGTTTAGGTCAGCTGCCCTAGTGATGTTTCTCTCCTCACTTTTTTTGCCCACCCCCTAGGAGGGTTAGAGAAAGGCCCAACGCTGTGCCACTGCTGCTCAGCAGTAGACACAACACTGGTGTGATAACACTGCTGTTCCAGCTACAAGTACAGAGTACGGCACTGTATGGGCTGCTGCCGGGAAAGTTAACATTCCAGCCAGACCCAGAACACTAGAGAGGATGGAAACAAGGGCAGGTAATCTGAGAGACATACAGAGACGTTGCCTGAGCAGCCAGGGATCATATTAGGAAAGCTAAAGCCCAGATAGAGTTGAATCTGACCAGGGATGTAAAGAGCCACAAGAAGGGCTTCTACAAGTATGTCAATGACAAAAGGAAGATAAGGGAAAATGTGGGCCCTCTGATGAAGGAAACATGAGACCTGGTTAGCTGGGACACAGGGATAGAAGGCTGAGGTACTCAATGACTTTTTGCCGCAGTCTTCAACAGCAAGTGCTTTAGCGAGGCCATCCAATTCACAGAATCCGAAGGCAGGAACTGGGAGAACAAAGAATCACCCACTGCAGGAGAAAATCAAGTTTGAGACCATCTAAGGAACTTGAAGGTGTACAAGTCCATGGGACCTGATGAGATGCATCCTAAGGTCCCAATGGAACTGGCAGATGTAGTTGCTAAGCCACTATCCATCCTCTTTGAGAAGTCATGGCAGTCTGGTGAAGGTCCCAGTGACTGGACAAAGGGAAACATAAGCCCATATTTAAGAAGGGGAAAAAAAAAAAAAAGAAAAAGAAAGAAACAAAATGAGGATCTACACTAATTATTTCAGAGCAGAATTTTTTAGATAAAATTTTAAAATGTTTATATCAGTTTTTAGGAACATATATTTTTATACAAGTGAAGTAAAAAACCAGGTACTACTCTCTATTAACATACTGTTACTAGTGCCATAATGTAGGCCACCTATTTTGCTTTGAAATAGCAGTTTCTTTGTATATAACATTTTGGAAAACCAAGATGTTATTGAATTTATAAATTCTTACAGTTTGAAATTTGTGTGATTATGATTACTATTATTTTGCAACTGATGAGTTTTAAATGGATGATTTTCTAAAGAAATATCCCACTTTCACTCAACATAGGTAATTTAATCACTTTAACTTTTGAAGCAATGGAAAAGTGGTGAGAGACAGTATAATTTTTATCAACTTGGTCGTCTGAAAAATCATTGCAATAGTCTAGGATTCTGAGTTACTGAGGCAATTTGAAAGAAGTAATGGAGTTTATGGTTCGATTGGGTGTAATTTTTAGTACAACTTGTGTATTGTACATATGAAAAAAGCACAGCTCAGCATAATTGTATATTGAATATACTACATATTTTTATTATGCATGCTAAATCCATGCAAGAGTGCCAACTAAATATTGTTCAATTGTGAAGTAGTGTGGGAGCATTGCACATGATCAGATATATAAAATAAACCTGGCTCTACATTAGTTTACACTGGTCACAGCTATTTGTAATTTACCTTGTCTTATTTATTTGTGTCTGCAGTATTTTAATCTTTGGCTAGGGGAGTTGTGATGTCCCACTGCAATATGCTAATGCTTTATGTGTTAGTGATAATGTCAGAACTGTAGATCTAGGAGTGCTAAATTAACTATCTACCTTCTCAAATTGATCTGGGACTTAAAATCTACTACCTAAGTGTATATAAAGTAACACTAGACAATATTACACAGGCATTCAAGAAAGGTTTTGGTTCTGAAATTATTTCCTTTCTCTGTGTGGGTGAAACTTTCTTCTGTGATGAGGTCTTTACCACATGATCCTTATGCACATTTTGTCAACTCTGATAAACTACTTTGTACTACAGTAAAAGTTGAATAAGCATTATATTGAACATGTCATATCCTTCAAATAATCTTAAATCATCTAGTAATATATGTGTCAACCTTTTCTTCTATCAAGAATCAAACCCTTAGTTTGTTCTGAGAGAAGTAATTTTCTCAGTATGACATAACTCTTTGTGATTAAATACAATGGGCAAACAAACAAGGTAAATGCTAACATATTGTAGTTTTGCAGTGTTTGAGGGTCTCTGTAGTAACTTTCTAATTAGTAGATACTGTAAAACTTACTTCCTTACTATAACTCACTTGTGATACAGCCTGGACAGAAGTTTTCTGCAAGTTTCTTCTGTACTTTGAGTAAAAAGAGGGTAAAAGAGCTTACTTTTCCTTTCTATTTTTGAAGAAGGAGGTTTAAACCAGCATATAAGTGCAAAATACTGCTATTACTTCCATTATCAATAGTAGAAGTTCCAATATCTGAAATGTACGAATTCCAAACAAAATATAGACAAAGTTGGGAAAATATGTCTATTTTAATTTTTAACATATAATGACCTACCAATTTATTTTATTCAATTCCTTCTGTACTTCAAGGTGTTGAATATGTTCGTCTTTTTATTAATATAATGTGTGTAGCTGGATTAGCTACAAGGAGCAGGATTAGCTAATTGAAGCCTCAAATAGTGTTTGCTCAGTGGTTTCTTTAATGAGCTGTAATGTTCCTTTGACATGTGTAATTAGTCAATGCCTGCATGATGTTACAAATGCCACTTCATATAGCATCAGCACTTACTAGTCTCTAACTGATTTTCTTCCTCAGTAATCTGAATTAGGGTTTAGTAGAACAGGGAAGAGTCACACTGAGGTAAAGAAATCTCATCTGAAGACAGCTGAAGAACTATTGTTAAAGATGTTTGTCTTTCCTATTTTCCTACACTGCACAATTTTGTTCTTTGTCAGGAATTCATACAGAAATTTCTGCTGAGATTCATTCAACCCACTGAAGAATTATAATAAAAAATGAAAAGCCCTTACCTAATTTTTTTTCTTTCAACTTATTTTGCTGATTCATACTTCACCATTTCACTCTCTGTTAGGCCTTAATGTTTAAGGTTTCTGAAAAACATTTATCTACAGAATTAGAATAACTGTTTTGGATTAAAGGCAATGTTCTTCTACTTGATAAGAGGTAGTGTTCCTTTGTTTTGTTTATTATTAGTGTTTATTGATTATTGTGATTATTAATGATAAAATATGTACAGCATCCATGAAAATAGATAAATAAATAATGCCCTTTCTTTAAAGCAGAAATGAGTACACTGTTTTTCTCTTCCTGTATCATCATAACTGTGTAATAACTGTTTTAATTCTTTCTGGTATTTGATATACTGCAGATTGTTCTTCAAATCACATTTGTTTCTTTTGGGTTAAGCCTTTAATGCAACCTTCTTTACATTAAGATGTAAGATCTTGTGGCTATAATATATTTCAGAAGGAGCCAAAATTGATTTTTTTGAGTTTGAAAGGTCTAGTAGCAAGTGAGAGCAAAATCATCTTATCAGGATTTCTTTTTTATCTTAGTTTGCACTTTTCTCTCTTATTTTTTTTCTTCAACTACTTTCCACTGCTTCTTTGATTTTTGATTTTTTATTTTTTTTGTGTGTGTGACATTTTAATTTCCTTGTGTCTTTCTTGTAAGACAGAGTTAGAATATAATTTCTCTAGGTTCTCCACTTATTGCTTAGAGATTGTTTGTTGGGTTTACATTGCAAAGTTTTGGTAGAAGGAGGCTGCAGGGATGTGACCCCCATAGGAAGAATCCACAAGCTGACCTGTGTTAGATAAGGGCCAGTTTCAGCCGGTTTCAAAGGGACCTGCTGCTGGCCAGAGATGAGCCAATAAGCAATGTTGTTTGTGCCTCTGTGAGAGCAGTTTCAAGAAAGGAAAAAAAAAAATAATCCTGCTGCACCACAGCACCTGGGAGAATAAGGAGTGAGAAGCAGCCCTGCAGACAACAAGGTCAGTGAAGAAGGAGCAGGAGGAGTTCAATCAATCTCACTGTGCTGACTCTGTTTTGCCTGTGATGATAATTGTTGAGTGATCTCCTGTCCTTAATTCAACCCTTGAGTCCTTTGCATCCTATTTTCTCCCCCTGTCCCCTTGAGGAGGGAGAGTGAGAGAGCAGTTCTAGCAGAGTTCGGCTGCCCAGTTGGGTAAAACCACTACAGATTATGTTATTTTGCTATGCCTTATCTAAACATGAAATACATGTAAGGTATTTTTATATGCTTTATTGTATCTCAAGCTATGTGGAGAATAATTTTGCCTTTCTTTCAAGTCTGAGCTTACTGCTCATTGAGCTTAATGGTTAGGATCCCTCCAGACTTCTTTAATGTTTGTCACAGAGTTGTGTTAACCACAGAATCATAGAATGGCCTGGGCTGGAAGGGACCTCAAAGATCATTTAGTTCCAATCTGTCTGCCATAGTGGGACACCACCCACTATGTCAGGTTGCTCGGGGATTCATCTAACCTGGTCTTGAACACCTCCAGGGATGGGGCATGCACAACCTCTCTGGGCAAACTGCTCCAGTGCCTTACCACCCTCGGAGTGAAAAATTTCCTTCTAACCTCGAATCTAAATCTCCCCTCTTTTAGTTTAAAACCATAACCCCTTGTCCTATCATTACCTACCCAAGTAAAGTGTCCGTCTCCATCCTTTTTATAAGACCCCTTCAAGTATTGAAAGGCTGTGATGAGATCACCCTGGAGCCTTCTCTTCTGTAGGTTGAACACCCCAGCTCTCAGCCTTTCTTCATAGGAGAGGTGCTCCAGCCCTCTGACCATCTTTGCGGCCCTCCTCTGTACCCGCTCTAACAGGTCCACGTTGTTCTTGTACTGGGGGTTCCAGACCTGGACAGGGTACTGCAAGTGGGGCCTCATAAGTGCTGAGTAGAGAGCAACAATCACCTCCCTTGACCAGGATGTCATGTGGGACCATATCAAAGGCCTAGTAGAAGTCCATCAATCAGTCTTCCTTTGTCAACTGATGCAATCACTCCATTGTAGAGAGACACCAGATGATTTGGCCGTTGGTGAAGCCATGCTGGCTGTCTCTGATCACCTTTTTGTCTAGCATGTGCCTCGACATTGCATCCAGGAGGATCTTTTCCATAATCTTGCCAGGCAAGAAGTGAGGTCTGTAATATTAGTCTGCTAGCTTAACTGTATAAAAATTCTTCCTTAGCTAAAAGTTAAATGAAGTCTAATGAGAATTAGAGGTCAGAAAGAATTTCTAATGAGATTATGGACTGATAAAGTAGTAATTGAAGCTACTTCAGCATGTAGTTTCTAAAGAATTAGAGTCTATTAATATATTTTAAAAGGCATAAGCAGAAGGGAAAAACATGTTAGTGGGTTCATAGTCCTACTCACCTATTAAATATACAGCTGTTATCTTTCTCCAGTGTTCTGGTATTTCCAAAATCTTCTAGGGCTTCTTCCATTAGCACCTAAGTATTTTTCAAAATTAGTCACCCCTGATGATAGTAATTTATTGAGGATCACAGCTCAAAAGCCCATGAGAACTAATTGAGATCCCTAAATGAAATGTATATGGGTTGTCATTTCAAGTGATAACTAGTAGTTTTAGGTCACTGCTTAACACTGAGATACTCAGCATAACTATTCTGTTCTGTAAACTTTCAGGGCTTCAAAAGAATACCATCATATGTTTTTTAACCATAATTAAAAGAAGCAGCTACCTCTCTCACGTAACAGGTCTTAAATTCCTGAGTTTCTTTAAGTTGAACATTTGACAATAAAACATAATATACATCTTGGTAAAACACTACTCACTCGATCTTCATCTGTGTAATGTTCTCAGTTTCCTTCTTTTCTCATGTTACTGTCTTATTCTGCAGTGTTGTATTATCCTTTTGTATGTCTGCACACATACGGTTTTGAATATAATATTTTTTTCAGTGACATTTTGCAAATAAGATTCTCTGATGCTATTAACTGCTATGAATTGATTTGTCAAGTGATCTATTAAATGACTTTACTACCCCAATTTTCGGTTGCTATTTTCATCTCAGGAGGCTTGTCTTTTATGCAGGAAAATGCTTATTTGCTATTGCTTTATATTTGTATTTAAATTCTTATGCTTATATCTGAACTTGTCTTTAGAGCTCAGTTCAGAAGTTATTTACCTGTGATGTATGTGATACCTGGAATCTCTCATCTCTCAATACAATTTAGTACTGCTATGTGTATAACAGATTTATCTAGCATTTCCACCTAATTATACTAGACCTGTCTTGGTCTTGACTGATTGTTTGGGTGATATTAATATCTGAATGGTGTAGAATTTTTATGAAGATAAATCCCACTAAGCCTGACATTTTATTAACAATTTCTAGAAACTTGTTGGATATTGCTGCTTCTCTGGCAAAGTTAATTAACTTTGATAAATAATACAATACTAACATTTTTGACTATAAACACTTTAGGAGTTACCATATTTTATTTTTGAATTTGTCAATTGATAAGCATTCACATTTTTTAACAAGTTTTATTCATATTTGCTGCTTAGTATCATCATGCTGAGTTCCATGAACAATTGAAGAATATGAGATGTTAAAAAATGCTTTTATTATCCTAGATGGTAGTTATAACAATACAATATTTTCCCAGCCTATGCTGTTCTGAAATTATTCTTTATAGCTAAAGCTGCTTTCAGAGTTTTATTTACTGGACGTTATTTTTTCTTCTAACTTCACTCGTCATATCTGTCCCTTGATTAATATTTTAAATAGAAAGCTGAATTGTGTTTTGTTAATTTGTTTGTTTGTTTGCTTTGCAGGGGTTAGGGGAGGTTGGTTACCTGTAAGGCCATTAAAATACACTGCCTCAAGATACTTTTCTTATTTGCTTTTATTTATGTCACTACTTATTGTCCTTTTCTATATGAGAAAAAAAAAATATTGATATGTTTTCAAGCTCATATAGTTTGAAAAAACTGCACTATGACCCATGTTTTTGAAATTATAGTTTTGTTTATATCTAGAGAACCTCATACATTTTAGTCCACTGTCCAAACTAATGAAGGATATGTTTGATACTGATTTTAATTATGTATGAATTACAAACTAGCTCTGGACATGCAGTAAAAATCACAGAGGAAACTATTAATGCAGTATGTATTTCTTTATACTGTATGTATATGTATATTATTTCAAAATGTTTATTATTTATACTATTTTATAATGTATGTATAAAATCTTGTGTGGATAGTAGATATTGGATAACTATAGTAAATATTCAAAATGGTAAGAATTATGTGATCAATAAAATGGCAGATGCAATAATCAGACAGTCTTTTAAAAAATGTGAGCCCTAAAAATGCAGAAGTTGGCCTTCAGAAAAGCCATATGGATGGTAATCCACTACTGAGTACCTAGCTGAAGAACATAGGTCCTGTGGATTCACTCATACATGCCATAATTTAGCATCAGCTAAAATCCATTTTGTTACTTTTGCGTAAAAGCAATGAGATTTACTGAGCTTATGCAGGGATACTAAGATGATGGAGAAATGGTAATGACAGACATGGAGAAGGCTGAGATACTTAACAAATTCTGTGCCTTGGTCTTCACTAGTGGTCAGGCTTCCCACATCTCTCGAGTCCCCAAACCTCTAGGCATGGGCTGGGGGAGCAGAATCCCTCCCACTGTAAGTGAAGAGCAAGTTCCAGACATCCTGGGGCAACTTAACAACTGCAAGTCTATGGGCCTCAATGACATGCATCCTAGGGTCCTGAGGGAAATGGCTGATGTAGTCACCAAGACACTCTCCACTATATTTGAAAAATCATGGCAGTCAGGCAAAGGCCCTAGTGACTAGAAAAAGGGAAACGTCACTCCCATTTTTAAAAAGGGTAGAAAGGAAAACCCAGGGAACTATAGCCCAGTGAGCCTTATCTCTGTACCTAGCAAGATCACGGAAAGGAACCTCCTGGCAGCAATGTCAGGGCATGTGCAGGACATGGAGGTGATCTGAGACAGCCAGCATGCCTACACCAAAGGCAAATCATGCCTGACCATTCTGGTGGCCTTCCATGATGGAGTGACTACATCAGTTGACAAGGGAAGACCAACCAATGTCATCTACATGGACCTCTGTAAGGCCTTTGACAAGGTCCCACATGACATCCTAATCTCTAAATTGGAAAGATATGGATTCGAAGGGTGGAGCAGCTGGTGGATAAGGACTTGGTTAGATGACCACACCCAGAGAGTAGTGGTCAATGGTTCTAAGTTCAGGTGCAAGCCAGTGATGAGCAATGTCCCTCAGGGGTTTGTCTTGTGACCCGTGCTTTTCAGTATCTTCATTAATGACATAGACAATGGGAATGAGTGTACCCTCAGCAAGTTTGCAGATTACACCAAACTGAGTGTTACAATTGATACAACAGAAGGAAGAGATGCTATTCAAAAGAAGTGGGTGCATGTGAACCGAATGAGATTCAACAAGTCTGAGTGCAAGGTGCTGCACCTGGGCCAGGGAAATTCCACACAGCAGTACAGATTAGGAGAAGAACTCATTGAGAACAGCAATGTGGAGAAGGACTTGGGGGTTCTGGTGGATAAAAGGCTCAACATGAGCCATCAGTGAACGCTTGTGGCCCAGAAGGCCAACAGCATCCTGGGCTGCATCAAAAGAGGTGAGACCAGAAGGCTGAGAGAGGTGGTTGTTCCCCTCTATTCTGCCCTTCTGAAGCCTCACCCGGAGTACTGCATCCAGGTTTGGGGCCCCCAGCACAAGGAAGATGTGGACCTGTTCAAGTGAGTCCAGAGGAAGACTATAAAGATAGTCAGAGGGCTGGAGCACCACTCCTATGAAGAAAGGTTGAGAGAGCTAGGCTTGTTTATTCGCTTGGAGAAGAGAAGGCTCTGGGGAGACCTCCTTGCAGCCTTACAATAGTTAAAGGGGTCTAATAAAATGGATGGAGAGGGACTCTTTATTTTAGTAGATAATGACAGGACAAAGGGGAATGGTCTTAAACTGAAAGAGGACAGATTTAGACTAGACATTAAGAAGAAATTCTTTACTGTGAGGGTGGTGAGGCACTGGAACAGGTTTTCCAGAGAAGCCGTGGATGCCCCATCCCTGGAGGTGTTCAAGGCCAGGTTGGATGGGGCCTTAGCCAACCTGATCTAGTGGGTGGCATCCCTGCCTATGGCAGGGAGGTTGGAACTAGATGATCTTTAAAGACCCTCCCAACTAAAGCCATTATATGACTCTATGATTCTAAAGTGTGTAAACACAGAACCTGAGAGTAATACATGGCCCTCTATCTCTGTTTCAGTCTCCAATAACATGCCAAAATAAATCTGTTTTGGATAAAACCAAAGGAAGATGGAAAAGATCATTTAGTCAGGTTTCTGTTTAACTCCAGTAAACTCCTCTGTTTATTTTCCATTGTGGTTTAGGTTATCTTTCAATATCTCAGGTTTCTAGATTTCCTGTGGAAATATTTGCTTTGGGAATTTTAAGCAACCCTTTAAAAAAATCATTAAGAAAAGTTTTAAATTTCTACAAACTTTTCAGTCATTATCGTACCCTTTATTCTTTTACAGAAATATACTAAAAATTTTTAGTTATGTGGTACTCAGCTAAATCAAATATTATTGTCCGTATACCAATCTGTCTCAATCTGTCCCTGTCCCTTTTTGACTGATTTCTCTGTGCTGATTACTGTTTATACTTCTCTCAGTGCCATAGCAGCTGTTAATTTGACACATCCACTGTTCTTTCTTACTCGTGATATCATTGATGAGAAATTGCTATTTTAAATTCAGTAGCTTTTGTGGCCATGGAAGATCAGATACATATTTTTTTTGGAAATGATTTTGCATTTTAAACTTAAAAAAAATAAAAATAAAACATAAATTAAAAAAAAAAAAAAAAAAGTAGGCTTTGGTTAGAAATAAGGAAGAGATTCTTCATGATGAGTGTGGTGAGGCACTGGAACAGGCTGTCCAGAGAAGCTGTGCATGCCTTGTCCCTGGAAGTGTTCAAGGCCAGGGCTTTGATCAACCTGGCCTAGTGGGAGGTGTTTCTGCTCTTGGCAGGGGAACTCTTGGAACTAGATGATCATTAAGGTCTCTTCCAACCCAAACCATTCTATGATTCTGTGATCTGAGATATTAGAAAATAATTGTCGGTAATACATATATAGGTAACATAGTTATACATTCTTTGAATTGGTATTAGCATTCTGTGTAAAATGAATTATTTATTTATGGTTATTTTCTGAAGGTTGCATTGAAGTTCTGCCTTGTTAACCTTGCTGTTCAACATCGCACCTCATGGAACTGTACATATATAAAATAGATTAGAATATACTAAGCTCAGTGCATCTTAATCTTTTAAGATCTTTTAATCTTTTAAGATTAAAACCATTCCCTTCCGATAAAATCAAGTAGCTCTTATACATTCTAAATTGACTGCTATAGTTCGGAACCATTACTTCCTGTAAACAAAGTTCAGCCAAAAAATTCATAATCATACATAGACATGGTGTAAGACATTCAAATCAGTCTTAAGTACTACTCTGTAACTTATTTGCTGTTATGTTACAGAAGAATGTGCAATACAAATGTTGTAATTCATTAAGAAAGGTGGTGTAAAACATATCCATATCAAATAAAAAAAAAGGTCTACCTTGAAAATCTGATTTTCAAAATGTTAAAAACAAATGAAATCCACCTAAAATTTGTGATGAGTTCTCACATACAATCAGAATATTACAGGGAAAGAAAATAAAGAATAAAGTTTAAGAATACTTGCTATTAACAACAAGATAACTAATTTCAGGCATGGCAAAAAATCAATTCATGCTATATGAGTTAGTGAGGTGAAGAGAAAAAAAAAGTGACATAATTCATATTTCATGACATTACATGAATTATGTAATGTCAGGTAATATCTTATGAAACGTATATTATTTTTACATTGTATTTATGGAAATTATTTATAATAATGTTTTGAGGGCTTACTAGCAGGTTTCATAGTAATCTCACCATTTCTAAAGTGAACAGAGCTACACATTTTCAGAAAAACACAAAATGTTTTTCAAACAATATTATCTACTTTCATTTATCATTTCACTTGGAGTTTATTTAATATAGGTAGAGCTTAAATGATGCCTACATGATGTTATCAATTAATTTTATTTTTAAAGGAAGTATTTTTACCTTCTTTTAAACTTACCAAAATTTTCAGATGGAAATTAATATATATGTAGGTATGTATTTTAACAGATACAATAAGTTAAAATGATTTACTTCCATTCTGAAATGAGTACATACAGATTTCATAAGTGACATAGAAACTTCAATTTTAAATTTAATAAAAAAAAAAAAAAAAACATTAAGTTGTTCTTGAAATATCACGAAGAGCTACTGAATCTGCATTTTTTACATTTTTTCTTTAAGTTCTAATGATGAATCTCACTGGTGTGCTTATAATCAAGTTAAAATTGATCTTATAGATATATTTTGGACATTGGGTTCTGTAATAAGTCTAATAAATTTTCATTCTTCCATTGGATATTTGTGCATCTGCATATTAAAGACAAGGTGCCATCATATGGAATATTTCCGTTTACTTTTGACTGGTTAAATAAGAAACTTGAAGATAAGTTTTTATTTGAACACATAAAGAAATTAGATTATTTTTTTTTTAATGTATTCCTCCCTATGAAAAGTGTACAAGTGTTTATGGAAGAGGGCAGGTTGCACTATACCACCCTTTTATAAAAGTAACAGAGCAGAGATGCACAGTTTTTATCCCTGTCTTTTCCCAATGAAATACACATTTTTAAAAGAAAGAATTGCTATCTATGGTTTAATTGTTATTGAATTGTTATTGAATTGTTATCTATGGTATGTGTTAAGTATAATGCACATAATGAAAGTTCATTTTTAAAATTAAATTGCAACTGGAAAAATGCACAAGAAGCACAAAAATGCTACTGGAAGCATTTAAAGTGAAGCACATGAAAAATAGGAAAGAAAATTATTGTGCTGTCCATATTCAATTCAAATATTTCTCTTCCATCTTCCATAATAAATGGATACTTGTGCATTTAGTGTCATGCTTTTATTCCTTAGGAAAGATTAATTTTTAGATTCTTTTGTCATTTAGTATTTCAATAGCTCAGAAATACTATTTAAATGTTTTACAAATATTATTCTCCAATTTAAAGAGAAAAAAAATGATCCACTAAAATTTCTAAGCAGTATGTATGTGGTCATCCTCTGGAAAGGGTAGACAACAGCAATTCTAACTCCTCCACCTTTATGTTAAATTTACGGGAACAATACTGACAGCAACAACAACAATATAACATTAACATAGTTAATAATAACAGTAATTATAAATAATGCAATCAAATTTCAGATGAGAATCTCCATTTTGTAAATATGTGGGATATTTTTATGACTCCTATTCAAGTAGGTCATTGAGTGAATGAATGTCTGCATGATGAAAAGCAACCACAATTTTGCAGAATTCCAGAAACAGAGCAACACAAGCGATGAATCTCAACACTAAAATCCATCTCATCATCAAGCTTCTCATAGAAACTCTGAAAGTTAGAAATTTGGGCATGATTAATGAGGCAGTGAACCATGACTTTGTCAAAGACAAATTACAGACATGACAGAACAGATGTAAATTAGAATTGATTCAAAGAGGGACAATGAGAGCTGACATGGACATATGTTGGCAAAGGTCACAGTTTAGACAAAACGGTATTTTAATTAAAAGTCCAAAGTCCAAAATAAAATCTCTCTCTCAAAAAAAAAAAAAAAAAAAAAAAAAAAGCGCTAAGAAAAGGTGATTAATTCTGCAACACTCATTATAAGCACAACAAAACAAAACATTTCAATTAAAAAAATAAAAATCAGGTTTTCTGTGTTATACCATGGTTTTCACTTATGTTGACTTATAGAAATATTTGTCTAGGGAGCAATATTTTTTTAAGATAAGTGGTCATGTTAAGATACGGAACTGTGTTAAAATGCTGAAATGATGGACCACAAATGATGTACCAAATAACTCAAAGTCCCTGTTAAAAACAAAACAAAACAAAACAAAACAACAACAAAAGCCTACCTTGTTAAGAAATTTCCTGCAGTCAGTGAAACCAAATAGGAATTTCCAACAGAACTAATGAAACCTGTTGTCTTAACAATGTAGACTTTTCTATAATGTATCAAGCACCTACCCACTCTCCTGCTTCCACTGGCAGAGTATTTGCATGCTTGTTCTTTTTTTCTTTTAAACCCAGCCTTCTTTCTCCAGAGTGTTATCTGTATTATCCTTTTCACAGTGTTTCTTACTACTACTAAGGCAAATGCTAACTTGTCAGTTATTCCACCATAACAAACTTCATTCAAACAATATTTCTAATGACGTCTTAAAAATAAGAAAACCTACTGTTATTATCCTAAATAGTAAAATTTGATTTTTCATAAGGCTGCAAACATGAACACTATTTTAAATAATGTTGAAATTGAATTTGTAATCCAGTTGATTATAAATTGTAATCCAGTTGATGCACCCACATCATCTACTTTAAATAAGAGAAATATCAGGATCCTGTTTGTTTCTAGTGAGGCTTCTGTTTCTAATCATGAAATAATGTAACCCAAATGCTGCTACTGTGATGATATGTGTATATAACATCTACTGTTATAAACAGAAATAATCGATAGAATAATACAAATAAGTTACTATATATATATACGTTAAATTAAATGAGTTTATAGTTATTCATTTGAATAAAGCATTTGGAAAAGAACAGATTTGGATGCAAGGCAATACTGCCTCTGTAATAACAGAGAGCAATAGTGATTCAGACTTTAACAGCTGCATGAAAATGCATGCTTGTATTAAAGCACCCAAAAGAAATTCTTTCAGTGGAGCATCCAAAGAAAATAATTGAAATTGAAAACACCAAAGAGCTTTCTATTAATGATTTCCTATTAATGAAATTGTAGGAAGTTATGTATCTTGAGATTCAATGCAAGAAATATACATTTATACCTACATATATAGAAAGACAAGTTTTGATAAAAGATAACTCTGTGAATGTGCATGCACATATGCGTGTGGCAATAGCAGTTGTATTTTAAAATGTATAATCCCTTCCATTTCATTTTTATGGCTGTCAGTGTTTTAGCTTTTAGGATGCAGCTTGTTAGATTGATTCTCAAGCCACAAAAGAATATTTTGCAAAGATTCAGCAGAGTAACCTACATTTTTTTCAAGAGCAAAATACATCTTCCTTCCATATAAAAAAGTTTATAACATTTCTGAACAGTCCTGGTGACTGAGCAGAAAGTGATCAAGGCAGGTAATGTGACAGGAAAATATTCCTTAGATAACTAAAGATCTATTGGGAAACAGATAAACACCAATTATTGTCTTTCTAGAAGTTAGAAATGCTTTAAGGGTATACACAGACAGTGTTTTATAGTCTTTGTTTTGTTTTGTCATCCAACATTCTGTTTAATATCTTCCAAATATATTGGTAATGTTAGAAAGGACATAAAACTATGCAATTAGGAGATTAGGAGAGTTGTTGGTTTTTGTTTGTTTTCTTTTTGGTGACTACATTTACAAACCCTAATTGGTGCAGGACCTCGCAAAGTAGAAGTATATAGTAGATTATATAAGCCTTCCAGATTTAATATAGTGTTACAACATAATAATATAATAGATATAATATATAGTAGATTTTATAACCCTAAAATAATATAAGACCCTTTTTTTTTTGGTATGTAGTAGTGGTTACCTACTGAGAATAGAATATATTTAACAAAGCAAGCCCCATTAAGATAAGTCATCTCTATGACAGTACAGATACATATATAGTCATTTGAGTGTGAACTAAAAAAAAAAAATAAAAAAAAAAATGTCCCAACTGTTTAACCTTTCAAAAACAAGAGATATTTAGATATTTTCCTTTTTTTATGGCAAAAGTCTGTGCTTTGCCACATGAATGTGATAGAAAATATCCACATATTCTAATTAATTCTTCTAATTAAATCTTCAAAATCTATCTATACTAATAAGATCAGTCATGAAAGAAAAGAATGATGCCAAGAAGATACTCAGTCTATCATTCCATCCCAAGACACAGTTGGTCCAAGAGCTGACTGTCTACCCTGATCTTAAAGATTTCAGTCTTCATGGGTAATTCAGTGATTCTGAATAGCTGTTGTTACAGAGGTCAATAATTCTATCTGAATATTTCATCCAGTAAGTCTTTAGCTCTATTCATTGTATGAAAACTATTATGCTATCTCCAGACAAAGTTATATAGTTTATTTATAAGTTAAATAGTTTATTTAAAAAAATGTGTTTGTTGTTGTTGTTTTTCTCTGGGGTCATGTCTTTACACACCCAATCAGTCTCACAGTTATCTGCAATGTACTCTCCAATTTGTACACAACTTTCTTAACTGCAATACCACAAACAGACTGAAATTCCCAGCTAAAACCTCAATAATATTAAAAAGACTTGAAGGATTATTCACATTTCATGTAAGCTGTATTGATATTTAAATACGTCAGAATGATGTTTGCCTTTTGTACAAGGCATGACATTGTTAACTCATGTTCAACTTGTGATCTATTCCCTCCAGATCCATATTGGAAGAACAGTTGCCTGACCAGTTGTTCCCCAGCAGGTATTCATGCAATTGACCATTACTGCATAAGAAAAATACCTTGTACCCTTACTAATTCCATTCTATTCTTCAAATGAACATCTAAAAACAAAGTTGATTTTTTTTTTTTTTTTAATAAATCATGTGACATTCTGTTTGTTTGTAATGTGGAATTGAGATTCCACAGTCTTTTTTGTCTACAGATCAAGAACGTGGGTCATAATAACATAAGGTACAAACACAAGGTTAAAGCAGTTAAGCTTATTGGACATAAATGTTACAGAAATAATGAACACACATGAGCAGGCAGTGTGTACCACCCTGAATGCTATTTGGAAAAATGTATCAATGACAAACTATGTTTGATAGGTACTCAGGAAAGAATTTAAGAAATAATTTAATAATGCAGTGTAAGCATGGTGGTCAGGTGGTCATAACAGAGTGTGAAAGTTCTGTACTTATATGGTATGCAAAAGGTGTAACCTGGGCAGCAGCATGGAATCAGTCTTCCCAGGGCAAATATGGGGCACAGTAGTAATTGAATAGGAACTTAAAGGTAGAAGAAATAGATCTAGGATTCAAATGTCAAAGAGAGACAAAGACAAGGAAGTTGACATTTCATCTTTAAACAATCATATATGTACAAAAGAAGTTATGCCGTGGAGAACCAATTCTGTTCTTGCCTTAAATTTACAGATGCCTTGACTGACCTCTGTATACCAGAGTCTCAAGCACTGGCCATTGAGAATGTGCATACTGGTAGTACTTGCCTTCTCTCTTGGGTTTGCAGAGATTTCCAAGAAAAAATAAGAGCAACTTCAGCATCATACAAAGTTTACAAGTTATAAAAGAATGACAGTCATATATAAAACAGAACTGCTTAAGTATTATGCATGGTTCAGATGGTTTATTCCAACGAATGAGTTTCTCCAGAAATTTTCCTTCCACTATGGTGAGTCTCCTCTTGCCATTTAAAATCACCTTACATTCAGAATCCCTTAGTGGCATACTGCATGTGATTGTCTTGTGTTTGAGAATGTGTTCACCATGTCTAGGATGGTAAATGTACTCTGCATGAAATTTCTTGCTGTTCTTCTTCTTCTTCTTCTTCTTCTTCTTCTTATTATTATTATTATTATTATTATTATTATTTATTTTTATTTTATTTTACAAAGTATGATAGTATCAGATTGTAGTGTCCAGGAGGTAACCTTTTAACGCTCTTCTCCCCATCTTCCTAGTGGTCAAGCTTCAATAGCAGTGACAAATTCCCTGACTGTGGTACTCTCTTTAGAAACTCAAGTTATGGTTTGTTGATAAAACTGATCCCATTCCAGCCAAAGCCAAAGCAATTCATAGAATCATTGAAGCGTTTGGGTTGGAAGGGACCTCAAAGATCATTTAGTTCCAACCCCCCTGCCATGGGTAGAGATGTCACCCACTGTTGTCGATGGAAGGAAGACAGGGACACTCAATATGAGTGATCAGCAAGCTTCATTTTCTTGCCCAAATAGCCTAACTTTTATAGTGAACTTAACAGGGGTGGACAGTGTTTCACATGAGATTATTGGTCAAAAGCACTCAGACAAACAACTACAAGAAAACAACCCCACCTGCAAGAAAACAACCCCTTGTGATTAGCAGTCACATAGACCTTGTCCTTGAAGCCAGCTACTGGTAACAATATTTTTCTGAATTCCTCAATTGGGCGATGCGGGAACCACTGTCATGGGAACTTCTCATAGTTGCCCTGGTAGCTTGGTTTGCTCAGCTACAGCAAGCCATGGGATTCTTACTGTTTCAAAAATCCCTCAGCTGCTTTATGTCTACGTGACCTATTTCAGTTAACCATTCCTCTACAACCGACTATATCAGGTTGTTCAGGACAACCTCATCTAACCTTGTCTTGAACACCTTGAACAATTCCCCTATGAAATCTATATAAAATAGATGAAGCATGAACATGTCTCCTAAGTATGGATTTAAGGGGAGTTTTATCAGAGAATCACTTCAATAAAAAACACTCCTGAACCAAATATTTTAAAGTTGGTCTCAATGCCCTTTAATTCTAATTGCATGGTTGAATGCCTGCCCTCCCAAATAAACCTTTTACTCAGGAGAAGCCCTACAGTGGCTTTATCTCTCTCTCTCTTTAATTTTATTTTTTATTTTTATTTTTATTTTTTTATTCACATTTCATATAATCTTCAAAAGTGTACAGCTCAGCTAAGTAGGCATGATGTTAATACTTACGCTTTTGATCTGCAGACTCCAGGGTATTACCTAATGAACTTAACTACCTTCGCTGATGTTGCAGGTGGCCTATTAACTTTGTGAGTTACTTATGTAATTATATACATCCTGAGGATTGCAAGAAATAGAGACTACTTATTGTGTGAGCTCATTATGTCTGTTTTAAAGTAGATGAATATAACATCAGAAATTCTGAAAGAAAAGCTGTGTTCTAACTATCTCTTCTATGGTCTTTTCTACTGAAAGAATTACCCAGGGACCAATGAGAATTTACATTACTTAAGATAAGTTAATGTAAATGAGTAGCTTTTGCTCTGCTGTTCTCAATTGAAAATGGAGTAAGAAAATTGAAGGACAAGATGAAAAAATGCAACTTTTTTGATAAAGTTTTACATGTGAGTGTAATCTCAATGTCTAAATAATGTAATATCTGTAACTGCAATTTTATAATTTAGATAAAGAGCTATTCTCAAAAAGGACACTTGTACTAACCTCGAAGACTTGTAAAAATGTACTATACAGACAACCAATGAAAGAAAACTGACCCTAGATAGGTTCAGAAATTGTGACGGCTAGTGTACAAAAGATGAATTAATTACAGTTAATCACAACAGCCTTAATGGCTTTTATATTACAGCATAACCTAATTGCAGAGATGTCCTTTCAACTGCCAGTGACCATATTCTGATGTGTGCTGATTCATCAGCTCTGGTGACTACAGAGAAAATACAGTATGTTACAGCACAAACAGAGTTTATCTTCCTTTATTAGATACAAGACATAAGAAAGACTTAACTTTTAGACCACATTCTGTAACTCAATTAATCAAAGGTATAGCTTAAATCATAAAAATATTCACAAGTTAGTAAAAATGCACAAGTTAGTAAAAACTTCATATTGCTCATTAGTTCCTCAAAATCCATGCAATTGCTATTTTCATTGTAATCTTCAGTTTGGATTGCCTCTGGTGGTCCTGAAATCACAGATTTTACAAGGCATAGTATGTTCAGGACAAGATTGCACAGCAACATCATATGTACTTAAAGACACCAGATGTATGTGTGTGTGTGTGTTTTGTTTTGTTTTGTTTTTAATTCACTTTTATAATTTGTTCTACCTCACTGGAAATTGTACCTCTTCATCATGGAGATAGAGACTCATCTTAGCAGGTGTCTTCCCTTGGACATGCAGGGAGAGATTCTAGTTGACTGGGACAGGAGATTATTTGATTTCTTTTAAATCCTCCTTTTTTTCTTCTAAAGAATTTTTAATAACTAACAACCCTATTTCATATCTTGAAAAAAATAAAAATAAAAAATTCAAAGTTACAGTGAGAAAAATGCAGAAGTCCATAGCAGAGAAGAGCTTGCCAAGGATGACTAATGCAGAAATACAGAACTGTAATAGCTTTTATTATCTTTGCACAGGGGCAATGGTAGGCCAGCACTGCTCAAACATGCCATTCAGAAATGAAGTACAACCAAAGAATGGATATATATATATATATCCATTATATATTACATTACATTACATTACATTACATTACATTACATTACATTACATTACATTATATTATATTATATTATATTATATTATATTATATTATATTATATTATATTATATATATATACATGATCTGTTCTGAAAGTAGTAGGACTCATTTAAAAAAAAATAAATTATTCATGAAAATAGAACAAATGATTAGAATTTTTCAAGGTAGCACCCTTCCGCATCTATACACTGCTGCCAATGAGTTTTCCAGTTTTTGTACACCTCCAGGAATGCCTGGACTGGAATGCTGTTTAGCTCCCTCGTCACGGCCTCTTGAAGTGCCTCTACTGATGCGTGATGCTTCCCCTTGAGCGTCGATTTTATTCTCGGGAATAGAAAAAAGTCTGGCGGGGCCAAGTCGGGGCTGTAGGGGGGCTGAGGCAGTGTTGCCACCTTGTGCTGGGCAAGATACTCCACTGCTTGGAATGCTGTGTGGCTCGGCGGTTGTCATGGTGCAGCCGCCAATTGTTGACAATGGCTGGGAGGACACGAGCAATGCGTTTTCGCAGTCTTGTGAGGACTTCCACTTAAATTTTTCACTCGCGACACATTTTCTTTGGTCTTGCTGGTTGAAGGGCATCTGGAGCAGTCGTTGTCTTCCACTCTTTCCCTACCTTCTCAGAACAGCTTGTGCCATTCAAAAACACCAGATCTACCCATGGCAGCATCACCGTAGGCCTCCTTAATCATGTCGTGAGTCTCTGCCCATTTTACCAAGCTTTACAAAAAATTTGATCGTGTATCGCTGCTCCAGTAAACGCTCCATGATTCTCCATGACGAGGTGTTTCAACAGGTGTTCACAGTACAAGTGACCTGCTCTCTTCAACGGCCAACAGCCGACTGCTGATTTTTCCCAGCATTCCCAATATCCTCCTCTACCGATCCTGCGCGCGCAGACCGCCACTTGTCCACCTGTTTGCCCAGGAAAAAGCCAGTCCTACTACTTCCAGAACAGACCATGTATATATAATGGATATATATTTTTATATAATATTAATATATATAATATATTAATATATAATACTATATTATATTATATATGGTATACATAATATAATACATATAATATTTATTATATATTTTATAATATTTTATTATATATAATATATTATGAATAATATATTATATATTATATATATAAATATATATACATTATATATATACATGTCTGGATATATATACGGATAATATATATATATAATTACATATATATAATATATAATGGATATATATTTTATATATATTATATATTATATATTATATATATTATTATATTTAAAATATATATCCATTATATATATACACGTATGTGTATATATATAGATATATAGATAATAATCCCCAGAATAGGATTTCTGTGACCAGTGGTAGTGAAGCTATGATGCTAAAATTATGGATAAAATTTTGTACTGCTACAAGTGGCTCAAATAACCCACAATCAAATTGGGGGTTAAAATCAGGAATATAGATCACTTATTTTCTTCAACAACTGTGATGATTTTAATGGTATCAAAAGCATATTAAAATGCTTTACTGAGTACCCTGCCCAGTTCTCAGTGAATGTCTCTTTTAAACTCAAAAAAACATATAATTCTTCACCCATAAGCCAAAATAAAAATATTTTCTTATCTAAATAAAATAAAATAAAGAAAAACAGATGGCTTTGAAGAGTTCTGCATGTGCTTAATTGTTTTTGTTTGTTTTTGTTTTTCTGTTTTGTGTGTTTTTGTTTTTGTTTTTGTTTTTTTTTGGATTCTTGTTAAGTTTGCCCATTTTCAGTCTTCTTAGCATTAGTTCATTTTACCAAATGCCATAAGGTACTTGACTAATTTTCTAAAGGGTCCAAGAAAGTTATTAATCTCTCTCAAATTCAGCTAGGGGTGGTGTAGAACTCCATTATGACATTCTATTCCTTGTTTGGAATGAAGATTTAGATAGGTAAGAGCAAATGTTATCAAGAAATTTTAATCTCTTCCTGTTGATCCATTATCAAGCAAACAGTATAGAAAATATACCTGTATTTTAGAAGGGTAAATTTGGATTATAGGTTTATAGGATAATTCAGAGTGAAAAGGACATCAAAAGGTTTCTAGCTCAATTTCCTGTTCAAAGCAGGGATGCTTATGAGATCAGACCAGGTTTCTCAGGGTTTTATCCAGTTTCATCTGAGGACAGGGACTGCTTACAGCCTTGCTAGGCAGCCTGCTCCATTGCTTGGCTGTCCTTATGGTGAAGAAACCTTTCCTTATATACAGTCTGAACCACTCTTGTTTCAGCTTATGACCACTGTTTCTTGTCTTCCCACCATGTACTGCTGTGAAAAGCCTGGCCTGTCTCCTTGATAATGTCACAGTAGGAACTGGATGTATGCTTTTAGCTGTGAAACTGTTTATTCTCCAAACTAAACAATGCCGTCTCTCTCAGCTTCCCCTGACAGGGCAAGTGGTCCAGCCCTGATAATCTTGGTGACTTCTTTTGAACTCATTCAAATGTATTGATATTTTTCTTGTAGGGGGACTGAAGGAGTGAGGAGGAGGAGGAAAAAGCTAGAATTGAGCAGAATATTTTCCAGATATGGGTAAAGACAAATAAAGGGAAATAATCACTTCTGTCTACTGGTTGTGATCCTGCTGCTACCAGGGCTTACCACTGACTCATGATCATGCTCAGCTCACTCCCCACCATGACCCATGGAGCCTCTTCAGCAGAATTTTCACCCATACAGGCAGGCCCTAGCCTGTGTCATTGTCAGGTGCTCCTCCATCGCAGGTACATGGTTGTGCACTTTACTGAACTTCATGAAGCTCCCTTTTGCCCATTACAGGGTAAAAGGTTTGGAATGTAGGTTTGGAATGGCAGCCCTGCCTCTGAGCATATTAAATGACCATGTGTTTTGATGTCATCTTCAGGGTGCATTTTGTCACCTCCTCCAGATAATTGATAAAGATGTTAAACAGAATAAACAGAATGTGTTCTATGACAGACCCCTATGGTACTCCACTTGTTATCATCCTCCCAGTAAGGTATGATCCATTAATAATGACCCTCTGAGCCAAAACATTTATCTTTTTTTTTTTTTTTTTTTTTTTTCCCTTGCTAATGTCAAGGAAACTGACATTCACTGCTTTGCCTTCAGCCACAAATAGTCATTTTATCATGGAAGGCAATCAGGTGGTTCAGGCATGATTTACTCTTTGTAAATCCATACTGGCTCTTCCCATTTACTTTCTTCATGAGCCCAGAAGTGTGCTCCAAGAGGGCTCATGCTTTGATTTTCATGGGGTCTAAGGTGAACCAGATGGGTCTGTAATTGAATGTTCCTCAATGCTTTTTCTGAAGATGGATGCAATAATCCCAGCTGAGAGATGGAGGGAGCTCCCCTGATCTTCACAGCCTTTCAAAAAGGATAACAAGTGATCATTCAAGGACATCTGCCAGTTCTCTCAGTTCTTTTAAATGCAGCCCTTCCTTTCTCAAGGATTTGTCAGTATTTCTCAAGTCATTCTGCCCTTGAACTCAGTGGAGCTTACTCTGCCACTAAGCACAGGGGTCTGGGATGCCTTGTTGGTGAGCTCTGGAGCAAAAATGATGTTGAGTACCTCAGTCTTATCTGTGTCCACTGCCACTAAAAAATCTCTCCCAGTCAGCCAAATCTTTCTTTGTTTTTAGTAAAACAAAGTTGCCTTTTGCTACTAATGTAGCAGCAGCAGATCTTGTTGACCATTACATATTTTACAAGTCTCAACTCCAGCTTAGCTTTAATTATCTTAACACCATTCTTAAGTGGTCAATGTTTCTAAATTTCTTCTTTGTAATCTGTCCCATTTCTTATTTTTGTTGGATTTCAATGTGAAAAGAATCCCATCTCACTGACCAGATATTTTAAATCATCTAACTTCCTATTACTTTCCAGGAATTTAAGTAACCCCACTTCAATATTTGTACAAATCCAACCTGAAAATATATTTGGGCAATAATAAAGTTTTAATATGACTAAAACACAAACTAAAAGACAAATAAGAAAAAAAAAAAAAAAAAAAGACAGATCTAAATCAGAAGTTATTTCCAATTAACCAAGCGTTCTGACCAATCATAGGAAATGAATGAGAACCAAAAAACACATACCCCAATTTCATCTATCAGTGTCTGAGGGAGTCTGCAAAATCAAGGAAGCAGTAAAAGAGGATTTTTAACTATGCATTGTGTGAAGAAGTTATTCTTTTTTTTTTTGTTTTGAATCAGAAAGCTGATAGTTTTATATGATAACTCTGCTTTTTTACTTTAGAGACAACTGTTCTCTCTTGACCTTCTTGTCACCATCCAGAATACTATAACTTTCTATGATATCCTTCCCTACCCTGTCCTTCTCTTTTCCACACTAGTGATCCTGAGTATATCTCAATACTTATCATGAAAAATAAACCATACCTTTGATCATCTGTCAGGTCTCTTGTTTTCAATTTCTACTATATCTCTTTTGATCTGGGATTCCACAATTACAATGGGTACTCAAAGTGAATTTACTAATAGTAGGTTTACTATGAATAGTTAGAGATACTGATGTCTTAATCCTACTTAGAAATCTAGCCTTCTTAGCTTTCCATCTGAAACCAAAGGCTTCAACATATTTTGTGTATCTTCTCATGAGGTACATAAGTCTCTCTGAAAGTTAGATTATGTAATATCAAAATCAATTTTGAGAATAAAATAAGAAACACTTGGTAATTCTAAAAATATTTGCACATTGTGCCTAGATTTCAGAAATAATGTGTATGTATTACATTGTTTATTTGAGGAAGTTCATACATGAAGGGTTAGGGGTGTCGATTTACAGTGTATTATAAAAAAAAAATAACTTTCTGTAAAGTGTCATGAAACTGATACTTACCATGCTTTAGATGTGAAATATTTCTCTCCATTTTCAGAGTGGAGTCTTCTTAATTCACAGTGAAAGTATCTACACAGGCAGTTATTGAGAACTAACATGTATACCGTAAATAAACACTTTAGCCTACTGACACTTCACCTCCTGATGTTGGCCTTCAATACCTGAGCAATATGATAGAAAGGATTAGAGCTCCTGCTCATTCTAGACAGAATATCTGATAAGTTACTGTGCTCATAGGTGCCTGCTCTGACAGTGTGGCATTTTTACAAAAACTATTTCTGGCAACTGCTTCTAGACATTTTAAGCAAGATTTTGATCCCCTTCACAACTGCTTTTTTTTTTTTTTTTGGTTGTTGTTTTTGTTGTTGTTGTTTGTTTGCTTTTGCTTTTGCTTTTTTTGTTGTTTGTTATTGTTTGTATTTTTGTTTTTGACAAATCCAGCATATGGCTTTATGTGTCTCTGGACATCTAGGGATGGAAAACAACTAGACTTAGTGTCACTAGTAACTACCAGCCTTGAGCAAAGGGAGTTTGAACAGCTTAATCCAGTTTATCTCTTATACGAACTTCGTGGATGGAGGTTTGCAGGCTTGTTATGAGAGATTGGCAAAGGAAGGAGTCTTGTGTTGGCTGAACAGAGCCTATTTTTGTGGCAGAAGAGAATCTTGAAGGCCCTGGTGCTCAGAGAGAAACCTTTTGCTTCATAATGTGCAAAATAAATATTAAAGTTAACGCTCCTGAATATGATGAGCTTAATGAAGTACATGCTAAACATATGACTACTTGAGTCATACTTGAGTAGTCATAAGTTTATATATGAGTACTTGATTCTCCAGCCAAATCATGTTAAGCGCCACCCCAGGGATAAGTTTTGGATATAAGAGAGTGTTAGAAGTTAGTGTTAAAAATAAATAAATAAATAAATAAA